>NW_015114863.1:78157-89773 GCF_001443285.1 Poecilia latipinna
TATCAGTGTGTGTATCAGTGTGTGTATCAGTGTGTCAGTGTGTGTATCAGTGTGTGTATCAGTGTGTCAGTGTGTGTATCAGTGTGTGTATCAGTGTGTCAGTGTGTGTATCAGTGTGTGTATATCAGTGTATCAGTGTGTCAGTGTGTGTATCAGTGTGTCAGTGTGTGTATCAGTGTGTCAGTGTGTGTCTGACCAGTGGAAGGCCTTCTTCTGCAGGACGTCCTGCAGCCGGATCTGGCTGATGGTGTCCAGCCTGCTGAAGTCGTACTGAGGACAGAAGTCAGCAGGGGGCGGTGTGCTGAAGATCACCTCAAAGGAGGAGGTGGGGAAATCCACCTGGGGACACACAGGTGAGGCGTCACGCCGTCTGGCTACATCGTCAGGAGGAAGGTCTTCACCTGTCCAGGTGTGGTTCTCACCTGCAGGATGACGCTGTCCGGCTGGCTGAAGTTGGGAGAACTGGTTCTGGCGTTTCCGCTCCTCCCTGGCGTTGATGGCCACAGACCCAGCAACTTCCTGCCGCACGTCAGCACACTGCACACACACACATTAAGCACACACTCATCAGCACACACACCTCCACCTGCCATCAGCAGGTAGATTTACTGAGTGACCCGTGACAGGAAGCTTAGTCCCTTCAGTCTAAATGGCCGTTTCCATGGTGACAAGCCCAACAGAACCAAGTAGGGAGCTAATATCACATGTGAACCGAGGTGACCAATCAGAAGAGCTTCCTGGGAGTCATGTGACTCACTGTCTGAAGTTGAAGAGCGGCATGGTGACCCAGCCCAGAGGCTCCGTGCTGCGCCGCTGCTTGCCCTTCTCCTCGGCTCCTCCAGGGGGCGGTAGAGGGCTGGCGTACAGCGTCACAGTGAGCTGAGACTCCCGGGGCAGCTGGGTAATCTCCACTGGGAAACACACCCTGAGGGGCGAGGGGGTTAGGGAGAGGTCAGAGGTTAAACTGAAGGATTAATGGATAGATATAGCTGAGTATCATCAGCATAACGGCAGACATTATGATGTCTGATGATGTTACCAACTGGTAATCTAATATATATTAGATTATTTTATTTTAGAGTTTCAATTGATTATTCTGATGATTAATCGGACAAAAAATTGGAACATTCTGCTAATTTTTCTCTTTAAAAAATTTAGGAATACATACAAAATGCAAACAATTAAAGTCCTTTTTTTAAAATAAGAAAATAAACATTCTACTGCCTAAAATTGGATTCGTTAGGCAAAAGCTTGATCATTTGTAACAAAGGATGCATCTCCAGATAAAAATACGGTTTTGGATTAATAAATCTAATTAAGACATCTTCGATGGCTCTTTGAAGAATCTTGATGAGCTACAACATTTAATTACCCTTTGGGATTAATAAAGTATTTTTGAATTTGAATCTAATTGGACAGCAAAAGATACTCAGTACGATTTTCTTTGACAGAATTTGAACCAGATGAAGCTAAAAATGCAACTTGATGAGTTTTGGGTAGAACATAATTACAGACAAAGAAGCAAATGTTTAAATTTTTGTAGAGTTTTAGCTTAATTAGTGCTCTGTGATGTTCTTTGTTCGATTACTTCAATAATCGGGCTTTTGTTTCACCAGGAAAATCTAGTTGAAATTAAAAATCTCTTTTACAAGAGAATCCTGGCCGAGACTGGCGGCAACACAGCACAGAAGAGCGAAGTGGCCAAGCACACAGCCCTGTGGCACACCTCAAGTAACCCTGAAGATTCAACTAACTGGGATGTGTGAACCAATCAGATTTAAACAAGCCAACAGAAGCCGGACCAGGTGAGGCTGTGATGTCACGGCTCAGGTGCGTACCTCTGGTCCCACACCACCAGGTGGAACAGGTATTTACTGACGGCCTGTTTGCTGGTGTGCTGCGGCGCGCAGAGCTCTTTCCCTCCATGAGTCAGAGAGCAGGACAGGAAGAAACCCTCGTAGCTGACCAATCAGAGAGCAGAACACACATGATGTCATGATGAGTTCATGAGCAACAGGCCAGGTGTACTATGCGCACATTTTCAAAAAATATTAAATTCTCAGAATCATCTCTGATCCGGTCAGAGAACATTTAATCTTTCTATGGTTTAACAGAACCGACCCACCAGCTGCAGAACCAACCGAGCTACAGGAAACCTGATGCAACCCAGAGAGCCGCCGTACCTGGTTGCCCAGGTGATGGGGATGCGATGGGCGGCGTACACGTTGAAGGACAGCACATTGGTGACGAGGCCGGCCTCCTGGACCGGCGCTGTGGCGCTCCGGCTCTGCGCCGCCGTGTGGAAGTTGGCGTTAAACGTGCTGCAGTACAGCTCCACCAGGTCCAAGATGGCCGCCGTCAGCTTCTCCACCACCGACTCTGCAGGAGGAGAGGAGAGCTGAAAGAGGTTCTGCTGCAAGAACTAACCGAATCACTGGTTCTGGTCGTACCTCTGTTCTCCCGCAGCGACAGCACTGATGCATCCTGGGAAACAGGAAGACGTTAAACTTCTGAGTGTCTGCTACAGAACAGGCCGCAAGAAGGACAGACAAAAACAGAGCACCAACCTCTGAGAGGGCCTTAAAGGGCTTTAACCGCTCACCTTCAGAACCTTGGGCTGCAGGCGACAGGGGCATGCTGGGAGCTGGTTCAAGGCCGCTGTCACATCTGGCGTTTCCACGGCAGCCAGCGAGCTGCAGAGCGCCTTCACTGATTGGACGAGGCGCTCCACATGCAGGAGCAGCTCCACCTTCAGAGAGCGACACAAATAAGAGTGTGTGTGTGTGGTCATGGTTATTTTTATCTTTCAATATGTGTGTATACAGGTCACCTCTGACAGCAGGAAGGACTCGGCCTCGTTGTGAAAGGTGTCCAGCAGCAGAGTCAGAGCCTCCCTGATCAAACACATGGAGACACTTCTTAACGGAGATCGACCAATCAGAGCTATGTGGCCAGGCCCCGCCCCTCACCTGGTGACTGTCTGTTTAATGGGACGCTCCTGCAGTAGGATGCAGTGGTTCATGGAGGACGGCGTGTCATCGTCTTCCTTCTGGAAGGAGAATAAGTCTCTGTCTCTGATTGGCTCAAACAGTCAAAGGTTCACTTCCTGGTTTCAGTGGATCTGAGATCTGATCGGTTAGAACAGAGCTACAGGGTTTGCCGGTTCAGTACCTGCAGCTCACCTGCAGGGGGCGGAGTTCTGCTCTGAAACTGGATAATTTTTAAATGACAGAAGCAGGATGTGTGACCCGGTTTGTTTTCCAGAACCCGGCGTTTGTTCCTGCAGCCTCTCAGCTGATTGTTTCATTTCCTCTTAGACCAAATTTTGTGTGTGTGTGTGTGTGTCTGTGTGTGTGTGCGTGCGTGCGTGCGTGCGTGTGCATGCATGTGTGTGTACGTGGGTGTGTGTACCGTGCGAGCCAGGTTGGTGTTGACAGCAGATCTCTTGGTGAGAAACAGCCGAATGTCCCAGTCAAACTTCAGACACTGTTGGACAAACTCCAGACCGGCCAGAGTCTGAGAGCTGAAGGACGGACAGAGGGACGGACAGAGGGACGGACAGAGGGACAGGTGGAGACAGAGAAAGGGACAGCATCAGTTTTATTCAGAGTTTGCAATATTTGGGTTTTTCCTCCAATTTACTGTGATCTCTGTTTATCATGGTCTCCTCAAATCCAAACTTACAGAAAAATTTACACGGATCCACAAAAAACCTGGCCCGGATTCCTGCCAGAATCCTGAGAGAAACCGGCCCGGATCAGTAAATGGTTCTTCATGAGTTACTGTTTCAGAGCAGGAAGTTCAGCTGCTCTTATCTCTCTCACACACACACTTCCACACATTCAGCAGCAGACAGCTGTGCGTGCGTGAGAGAAGACATTTACAGCTGCTTCCTGCTCTGAGCGGACCGGAACCAGAGATCCAGAAGAGGAACAACATCTGGGAGCAGCCGGATCAGAACCAGCAGGTCCATCTCCACGAAGGACCAGCTGGTTTCACGATCTTTAACCCGACAAGGAAGTCATGTTATCCTTCAGCTGCTGTGGTTCTGATCGTCTGAGCCCAGATCCGTTCCGGTTTCAGTTCCAGCTTTGTAGGCGACAGAAGATCCACATAACTTTACCACAAACCACAGAACCAGAACCTCCTTTGAGCACCAGGACCAGCTGTTGGACCTCCAGAACCAGCGGTACAGATCCGGTTCTTACTTGCTGAGGAACTCCTCGTGTCCGCAGACCTTCAGCAGGTAGTCGTCCACATCCAGGTGGTCCAGTTGGTCCTGGGTGTAGCACAGCGTCTGGTAGATCAGCAGGTCCACCGTAGACGAGCCTGAGACACACAGACCGGTCCGGTTAGGCTCCGACAGAACCAGACAGAACCGGTTCACGAAGCAAATCATCATGCAAACACCCAGCGTAACCATGGAAACTCTTGTTTAGCTGCTCAGCTGTTCTCCCACAGAACTGCCTCCTTCACTCCAGAACCTGTCCGGTCGGTACTTCCTGGGTTTCTTACCGTCGCAGGTGAAGGTCAGAGGTTCCCTGAACGCCTCGCAGGCCACCGTCACCTTGACGGCTACGCCCAGAGCCTGGTGCAGCTCATCATGGCCGACCGACGGCGACCACACGAAGCCAGCGTTCCTAGAACGGTTGGTGCTGGGGTATGCTGAGCGCAGCCTACACACACACACACACACACACACACACACACACACCTTTTGAGTCTGTATCCTCTAGTTAACAATTAATCAATTACTAAATTAGTTGAAGATTATATCAATAATCGATTACTCCGTTTAATTGTTTCAGGCCTAGTCCAAGTCCACCTTGGTGCAACCAAATCTGCTTTTAATTGTTGTATTCAAACTTGGCTGAATACAAAAAGTGCTTCAAATGAAGACTGACCTAGATCCTGTTTTAATGGTGAGAAAAGACAAAAGATGTTTTCAGTTTTCTTCTAGTTGATAAACTGGATGCGTTTCATTTAACACGGAAAACCTGCAGAAACCATTTGTAGTTTTGGATCTATGATCCGTTTCTAATCTACTTTTATCTCAGAACTTTATTTAATTAAAATAGTTCGTGCTAACTTTGGACACCCTGGTCTGAGCTGTTCCTGGAGAATTACTGAGGAAGGGGAGGAGTCACTCACACATCCAGCATGTGGCAGAACGCTGCCACTTCCTCGTCTCTCTCCTCCGACACCTGGAACAACTCGTATCCAAACCCGTTGGTCCTGGAGCCCAGACGCACCTGTCATCCAATCAGAGCACAGACACCCAGCAGCCAATCAGAGAACAGATTTAATTTTTGGAAAATCTGGATTTGTTTTCCACCAATGCTCCATCACGCACGGTGTGTTTTATTGTCAGAATAAAATTGTTATTTTATGACAATTCCAACATTAAACATAAAATCTAAACTGAAGAACTCTTGTGAAGTTATCTATAGAATGTAAGCATTAGTTTAAATTTTACAGGTGAGACTTTGAACGATTGTGTATTTGGAAGAAAAAAAATCTGATTGAAATAACATCAGATTGAATAAAACCTTTTTCTCATAATTTTAAGGCTGTTTTTCTGGTAAACTTGCATTATTATTGTTATAATATTATGACTATATTTTTATAAGTAAACAAAAATTCTGTTATTGTGGCCCTGTTACTCCACCGTCCATCTCACAGCAGGGATTATTCAAATGAAAGCCACTTTTTATAAATATTTTATATCATTGGTAATTTTCTTACTTTTAGAAAAAAAGTGAGAAAAAAATCAGAAATCAAATATGTTCAAATAATTTTCTAAACCTGTCAGACTGCCAGCTGTGATAAATAAGCAGCTCAGTGATGTAACTTCCTGCTGAAGCTCCGCCTTGTTTCAACCAATCAGAGGCCAGGATGATCATCACCTGAGGTGTGATGAGACTTTTCTCCAACAGGGGGCAGAACTGAGTGGATTGAGCTCAAGTTTAGTAAATATTCCTGCAATGGGGACGCTCTGCTGGATAAACTGGTCTGACTGGTGTTCAACTGGAGGGGAACATGAACTGGGAGGAAATGCAAATATAGACAGGAAGTCCGGTTCATATAAACAGGATATCTGGTTGATTCTGCAGCCAATCACAACTCTGTACCGGGCCGGTCCAGGTTCTTACCGGGTCAGCGGAAACCCTGCGCTGGTTCTTGTTGCTCTTCGCTGCAGGTGTGTAGGTCCTGGGAGGCACCTGTGGGGGGAGGGTCTTACTACGGGCCACGGGCTTCCCTAATTGATCCCCGTTGGTGCGGCGGGCCGGCGGCGCCGGACGACCCTCGTTGAGTCTGGCCAGCGAGTCGTTGATGAGGTCATAGTTCAGCTCCGCTGAGGTCACCTTCAGCTGGTCGCCCCCAGGCTGGAACAGGTTAACGTCCCGGGTGGAGGGCCGGGGGGGCAGCAGGGGCAGCTCCGACCCCGATGGAGGGGGAAGGGGGTGTCTGGGCGGCACGGCGGGGGGAACGTCGTCAGGCAGGGCCGAGCCTTTAGAGAGGAACCCTAAGCCAGGTCCAACCGAGTCGCCAGAACCAGAACCAGAGAACTTCCTGAGCTCCGGACCGTCCAGGATGTAGGGTGTCTCCTTCATGAAGACCCCAGTGGGGGGCGCTGGTCTGGGTGGGAGGGGCAGCGGGAAGTGGGACCCCCCGGGCTGGTTGGGGGAGGAGTCGGGTCCAGAGAGGTCCAGCAGCAGCTCCTCTGAGGAGGTGGGGCGGTTCTGACCCGGCATGGAAGGATCTGGAGTCTTTAGGCCCGTCTGGCTGGGAACGCCGGGTTCTGGGAGGGCAGACCCGGTCCCGGTTCCGGTCTTGTCCTGTTTGAGTCTGGACAGAGCGTCGTACTCCATCTGCAGCGCCTCGGCCAGAACCAGCTCCCTCTGGCTTAGACCCAGAGCCTCCAGAGCGCCCCAGCCCGCCTCGCTGCCCTCCTTCTGGGTTTGGGTTTGGGCCGCAGACATGGCGGCTGCGGTGGGAGCAGATCTGACGAGGAGACGGTCAGAAGACAATCTGGGTTATTAACATCACTCTGACGCAGCTTATTACTGTAAAAACCTTTCAAACATCGAACGTTAGCATCAGCTATTTCATACCTACAAATACTATACTTATTCAGTTTTTACGTAAATAAGTTAGTACATTTGTTGAGTAACTTATTTTTTTATTCTTTTGACTCATTTTCATTTTGAAAGTTGCCGTGATCCTCAGCAGTGACACCTGGTGGTGGAAAAACAAAACTACATTCACTACAGATTCCTGAACTCCGTTGGAGCAGTGTTACTCTAAAAATCTTTCAAATGTGGAAACAATCTTATTCACTACTCAGTTCAGATGTTTTCCATGTTTCCCATCATCCCCTTGAATTTTTAAGCCAATTATTGTTTAAATGTTATCCATTTTCACAATTTGGATTAACTTTTTGTCATACCATATGCTTGTGACATTGGTCATCATATTCATACAATGTTAAAGTAATAACGTAGCAATTTACACACTGAAAAAACAGTCATCTTCATGGCTAGCGTTAGCTTCCTCTAAGTTTTCTTATGTGTTTAACAGTTTAGCATTAGAGGAGCTAAGATTCTTGTTGGTGTGCTGTCCTCTCCACTAGAGAGTTATAATTATATCAACTCTTTACATTAGTACAAACATACATTCTCCATTACGACCAAGGCGGCCATTTTGGAACATGGCCACCTGATATAGGAAACAAGATCAAGAAAATATATATGGTTTCTATAGTTCAAAACATGTAGGCTGTGCTTTGACAAACACATTCATCTAATCTGTGATTTTCGTGCAAAAATATGTTTTACATGGTGGCCATCTTAAAAAAAAGTCAATGTATGATTTAAAATATGTAAAAATATGAATGAATTAACACCAAACACATTAGTCTAATTGCTGGACAACCATGCTGCAGGTGACTTGATCCCTGTATTTATATCTGTTCACGTCTTCCTGAAGCTGTTTATGAACATGTGTCAATAAACAGGGCCTGGACTCTGCTGGAACCAGACCAGAGGTTCTACTTGACCTCTGACCTCATGGTCATGTGATTCTTAAGGGATCAGACTCTGCTTCACGTTCTGTTCAGGGTCTTCTTAGAGGAATCTACTTTCAGTAAGCTGCAGGTTCTGGTTCTAAATAATAAAAAACAGCTGAGCAAATAAATCCGAGTCACCTGAACCAATCACAGTTCAGATTGGTCAGACTCCCAATCTGACCAATCTGATTGGTCAGATTGGGAGTCTGACCAATCTGCAAACAGTCTGACAAATCGTCGCTTTAACGACCCAAACAGCTTGTTTTGTTCATGCATGCACACAACGCTGGAGGGCTAAAGTTGATTCTTTTCCTTCCCATCTGTAGCGGCGCCGCGCTGGAGCCGTTAACAAAATGAAACCAGGAGACTCAGAGCTCCACAGCAGAGGGAAAAATAACAGAAAAATCATTAAGAACAACTCAAAACTACTTTTTCAATCATTCTCTGTGTTGGATGTGTTACACACAGACTCAATGCCATATCAACTGACTGATCTTCACCTTCCACTGGGAAGTTGGGGGCAGGATCTAGCGTGTGTGACATCACGCTGCAACGTGTTTATTGGTTCACTGCTGGCTCCTCAAGGTTATAAAAGTGGAGTGGGAGACATTCACCTGTCTACTTTTCAAACTTGACCTGAATCTGGTTCTGGTTCTGCTGGAGGTTTCTTCCTGTTAAAGTAGAGTTTTCCTCTCTACTGTCGCTACGTGCAAGGTCAGAATGAAGGATTGCTGTAAAGTGAGCTGATGCAGTTTGCTGGGCTCCCTTAGATGGAAAACTGTACAAACTGAACTGATGTGCTGCTTAGTGTCGGAGAGTGAATGAAACCTGTTTGTTTAGTGAGGAACTCTGAGACAACATGCTGGGAATCAGAACCAGGAAGTGACCTCAAAGAATAACAGAAAGAGAAGTTGGTGTGAGTCTGACATGATGGGGGTTTTAACTGCTTTAATTTCCTCTGTTTTTCAGGTTAAGAATGAATGAAATTAATATTATTGAGGTTATGTTGGACTGTCAGACTGAATCAGCTGGTTCTACCACATTCTAAGGCCGCTGATGCTAATCTGAGCAACGGAGACGACAGATAGATCAGGAGAAGAAGAAGCGAGAGCGACCAGTCTGTGTGAACTCCCCGATCAGACAAAAGGCTTTTCAATGAAGCAGAGGGGCAGGATAGTTCGGAACAAAGAGCTGGGCCGGAGTCACATGGCCGAGGTCAAAGGGTGACCCAGTCAGAGGGGGAGGGGCCACAGTCGCAGCCAAACCCCACCCCTTGCCAGATACCCACAAACATCCTGAGGCTCAGACTGGAAACAAGTTCCTGTTACTGGGAACTAAGCGTCATCAGAACCAGGCAGAGATGAGCAATGATCGACAGAGTGGAAGCTAAAGGAACCAAGTCAGTCCGTCCTCTCTGAACACCAAAGCTCTGTTAAAGGTTAAAGGTCAACACAAACTCCTCATACAAGCTGTCAGGCACGGTGGTGGAGGGCTGATGATCTGGGCTGCAGCAGATCTACGAAAGAATGACTGAAAAAGGAAAGACTCAAAGTCCGGGAATGCTCTAGTCAAAGATCAGTCCTCGCAGGATTCAGTCAGTTTTGACAATATATCGGTTCCGGGAAGGAATCGGTTCCAGAATCTGCTCAGGAATCTGCTCTGATCTGCAGGACAAGCCGACGTTTCCTCCAGCAGAACTTGCTGCTGTTTGATCTGCTGAGATGATCTGGTCTCAGAGAACATTCAGCTGTCGGGCCGAAGTCGGACCCAGAGGATCTTCTGGTTCTGCTCTGAAGG
This sequence comes from Poecilia latipinna, assembly GCF_001443285.1. Lineage (NCBI taxonomy): Eukaryota > Metazoa > Chordata > Actinopteri > Cyprinodontiformes > Poeciliidae > Poecilia > Poecilia latipinna. The sequence goes on from NW_015114863.1 coordinate 88,023, forward strand.
AAAGAACTGTGTGGATCTGCAGGCTTACAAGCTCAGTCAGCTGCTGTAACTTCCGGTCATGATGTCATCGCAGCAGCAGAACAGCATGCAGCAGCAACAGGACCCTCACGGCAGAACCTGGAGGTTTTGGACTCCAGAACCAAGACAGACGTTTAGCCGGACCCGCAGGGCATTCCGGGAAAGCTCCATCTGCTGACATCATCAGCTTGATCCGCAGCCTGTCTGTGAGGAACCGCTGGAGAACCACAGCGGTTCCTCAAACCGGTTTCACTCAGCTGGAGAACCGGATGTTCACCTGCTGCACGCTCAGCCAGGTGAGTCGGATTGTCTGCGCTGAGACCGTCCAACCAGATTCCATTCAGACATTACACACTTTACCTGGGCTTCTTTCACCAGCAGAACACCTGAAGATAAAACTAATCCTCATTTTTCGGTGACGTCATATGAATCCCACTCAGTTTGGACCGGAACTTAATCCAAATGTTGCTGATTTTAGATTTTTCTGAAGGTTTTTCCCTCGGAGGGAGAGTGGAGGGTGCGCAGCTACGAGCCTCCTCAAAAAGAAAACCCATTTCAGAGCCTAAACGAGGCTTGGATGTTAATCATTTCGGAGCCGAATTTATTAAAGGAGCCGAGCCATCGGAACCTCGGACGTAATGGTGACCGAACCGCAGACTGGTCTTACAGAGATACCGGAACATTTTTAAATGTCATTTTTGTAAATGGAGTTTGGCTGAAATCCTAAACTCTTCCAGTCTGATCCACCAGTCTGGCCCGGTGGATCAGAGTTCTGATGAATGGACCGGACCCGGCCGTGTTGGTCGCAGAACCTGGGGGCCATATGGACAGGTCCACAGTCTTACCTGTCCGTGAAGCTACGGGGTCCGGTAGGGGCCAGCGGCTGCCATCTTTACTTTCCTCCGGGAATCACATCGATCCAGGCGGAGTAACGGTCAGGAGTCACCACTGCGTCCGGTTCTCCTCTCACGCAGACCGGAGAACAGCCCAGCCGCTGCCCGGGCTCCGGCTCCTGACTCAGGATAAGCAGCAGGCCCGGAGGTTCTGCCCGGTTCTGACACACGGAGAAAGAGGTGCGGACCGCGGGGCGAGGGCTGCTTGGCAGCTGCGGAGCTGGGCTGTCAATACACACTAATACACACTGTGTTTCCGGTTTACCTTTCACAATAAAAGCTAGACACAATCCTGCTGTATAGTTGCGGGGTTATCTACAGGTCCTTCTCAAAAAATTAGCATATTGTGATAAAGTTCATTATTTTCCATAATATAATGATAAAAATTAAACTGTCATATATTTTAGATTCATTGCACACCAACTGAAATATTTCAGGTCTTTTATAGTTTTAATACTGATAATTTTGGCAAACAGCTCATGAAATCCCAAAATCCCTGTCTCAAAAAATTAGCATATTTCATCCGACCAATAAAAGAAATGTGTTTTAATACCAAAAAAGTCAACCTTCAAATAATTATGTTCAGTTATGCACTCAATACTTGGTCAGGAATCCTTTTGCAGCCTTCAATGTGGCGTGGAGGCCTCAGCCTGTGGCTCTGCTGAGGTGTTATGGAGCCCAGGATGCTCCGATAGCGGCCTTAAGCTCATCCAGACTGTTGGATGAGCTTAACTTTCTCTTCATAATATCCCACAGATTCTCTATGGGGTTCAGGTCAGAGAGCTGGCAGGCCAACAGTAACACCATGGTCAGTAATACCAGTGGTTTTGGCCCTGTGAG
>NW_015114863.1:92462-93756 GCF_001443285.1 Poecilia latipinna
GCTCATGAAAACCCAAAATTCCTGTCTCAAAAAATTTGCATATTTCATCCGACCAATAAAAGAAATGTGTTTTAATACCAAAAAAGTCAACCTTCAAATAATTATGTTCAGTTATGCATTCAGTACTTGGTCAGGAATCCTTTTGCAGCCTTCAATGCAGCATGGAGGCCATCAGCCTGTGGCTCTGCTGAGGTGTTATGGAGCCCAGGAGGCTCCGATAGCGGCTTTAAGCTCATCCAGAGTTTTGGGTCTCAACTTTCTCTTCACAATGTCCCACAGATTCTCTATGGGGTTCAGGTCAGGAGAGTTGGCAGGCCAACAGTAACACCATGGTCAGTAATACCAGTGGTTTTGGCCCTGTGAGCAGGTGCCAGGTTGTGCTGAAAAATGAAATCTTCATCTCCATAAAACTTTTCAGCAGATGGAAGCATGAAGTGCTCCAAAATCTTCTGATAGCTGCTGCACTGACCTGCCCTTGATAAAACACAGTGGACCAACACCAGCAGCTGACATGGCACCCAGACCATCACTGACTGTGGGTACTTGACACTGGACTTCTGGCATTTTGGCATTTCCTTCTCCCCAGTCTTCCTCCAGAGTCTGGCACTTTGATTTCCGAATGACATGCAAAGCTTTCATCCGAAAAAAGTACTTTGGACCACTGAACAACAGTGGTCCAAAGTGCTGCTTCTCTTTAGCCCAGGTCAGGCGCTTCTGCCACTGTTTCTGGTTCAAAAGTGGCTTGACCTTTGACCTGGGGAATATGGCACCTGTAGCCCATTTCCTGCACACGCCTGTGCACAGTGGCTCTGGATGTTTCTACTCCAGACTCAGTCCACTGCTTCCCCCAAGGTCTGGAATCGGCCCTTCAATCTTCCTCAGGGTCCGGTCACCTCTTCTCGTTGTGCAGCGTTTTCTGCCACACTTTTTCCTTCCTACTGACTTCCCACTGAGGTGCCTTGATATAACACTCTGCAAACAGCCGATTCGTTCAGAAATTTCTTTCTGTTTCTCACCCTCTTGCTTGAGGATGTCAGTGATGGCCTTCTGGACAGCAGTCTGACCCATGATTGCGGTTTTGAGTAATGAACCAGGCTGGGAGTTTTTAAAAGCCTCAGGAATCTTTTGCAGGTGTTTAGAGTTACTTTGTTGATTCAGATGATGAGGTTAATTGCTCGTTCAGAGAACCTTTTCATGATATGCTAATTTTTTGAGACAGGGATTTTGGGTTTTCATGAGCTGTTTGCCAAAATCATCAGTATTAAAACAATAAAAACTGAAATATTTAAGTTGG
>NW_015114863.1:97733-101711 GCF_001443285.1 Poecilia latipinna
TATCCACCACCACAATGTCCGGTTGGTTCGCCATTACCATCTATATATATATTCCGGTTTACGATTCTCAATAAAGTGGATGGCTGATGGATGGATGGATTTTTATCTCTATGTCATTTAAATATATTATTTCCTGGAAACATATTTATTAAGGTCATATAAAAATTATAAAACTAGATGGAACGAAAAGTATAATAAAACTTTGATCAAAATAAAAATGAATCAAATATGAAGAATCGTTTGTTTATGGATCATTTTTATAGTAAAAGTTTCTTTAAAACGTATCAAAATCAAACAACAGACAGGATACCCCGTTTGAGCTGCTGCGGCTCTGGAATGAATTGTTTCAAAATAAAAGCTTTTCCGGTCAGATCTAATTCTTTAGATATTCGGTTTATGGAGAAAACGGGTGAAACGGTCAGTAAATCTCATCCCTGCAGAGAGCGGCTTCATTCCCACCTGAACCCAGATGCGCCAGGTCAGAACTGGCTCACCGGAAGTTATTTATGACTCAGAACCTTCTGGGAAAAAGTTTTTATTATCCAGAAAATCCAGAAACAGTTTTAGTTCCGTTGTTGCATCAGTGTTTCAGCAACCCGAACCTGAGATTTGGACCCAACTCCAGCTTTAGTTCATGCTACTGCTAACCGAACTTTCTGCCGTTTTCTCTTTAGACTCTGACCAGAACAAGCAGAACCTGACACGGGATTTCTCAGAACCCCAAGGTGTTCTTCAGGTTGTGTCTGGACCTGCAGCAGAACAGAACCGGTTCTTCCAGAACCAGCCTGAACAGAGCCGTTCTGTTCCCGTCAGGCAGGACAGAGCGAAGAATATTTCCTGGTTCTGATCACCTTGACCCTGTTTTGTGTTTCATCACATGAAAAGCTGCCTCAGTGCAGATGAAATGATTCGCTATCAGAAACATGTCAGGTTTGCAGGCGGGCCGAACCAGAACCAGAATCATTTTCTTCATAAAAACTTGATTTTCTGTTGCTGGAAAAAATGTGTTGCTGAGGCTCCCGAACTGGTTCTAATCCAAATCATAGTTGGTTCTTTGGCAGCCTTTCCAGTTTCTTCTGGTTAAGAATCTGGTCTCAACAGAACCAAATGTTCTGGATGGTCCAGATTTCTGCTTCTATGTGAGCAGAGAAGCAGAACTCATGTTAGGTTCTAAACCACCAACAGTTTGGATCTGGATCAGAACCGTGTCTGGATGCTTGTTCTGAACACAGAACCGGTGTGGTCCCACTGAAACCAGTAGGGGGAGCTCTTCTCTTTGGCTCCGCAGTTAGAACAATCGACTCACTGACCCAGCAGAACCAAGGTTCTGGTCCAACCTCACCTGATCAAGGTCAGCTCTAATCCGTGTTCTGCCCTGTAGCCTCTGAGCTGGAACCAGCAGCTGGATCTGGTGTCGGATCAGAACCAAACTGTCTTGTCTGGCCGTTTGGATCCTCTTCTGGTTTAGCTCAGTACCAGGTGAGATAATCCACATCAGGCTGTCCATGGTCTGGAAGGCTTTGAAAGATCCAAAAGAACTTCCAGAACCTCTCAACACCACCAGATCAGGCTGTTCCTGTACAGTCGGTCTACTTCCTGTCATTTTATGCCCATCACCTCCTTTCTCTCTGTATTTGCAGGTTTTCTTTTTGCTGGAGTCAGAAAATAAAAATATGAGAAAAGATGTAAATAAATAAAAACTGTCATAACTCTGAGCTGCTTTATAAAAGATTTATTCAGGCACAACATCAGTCAACAAACCCTACTGTCCACCGTCTGAGCATGAAGTGCTGTGAAATCTCTGCAGCTGTTCTTGCTCTGACAGGAAGTGGTTTCATGTCTCCACGCCAAGCCGGCCTCAGCGGTTCCTCTGTCGTTAGTGACTGCAGCTGCTTTGCATCGTCAGGTCCCAGCAGAGGGACAGCTGGGCGGGCCAGATGTTAGACGTCCTACAGGAGTTAGCTTGAACTCACTGAGCTGAACTCTACAACACAGATCTAACATGGTTACGTCTATAAAACGGCTCTGGTTTAATAAAGCCAACATAAAACTTGTTTCTGCAGCAGGAGGACCCAGAGGAAAGGTTCCTGACAGAAAAGGCACAAAGAAGAAGTTTGAGCTGAAACACCCGAGAATCGTCCTGACCAATGAGAGAGCAGAGAATCTGTCCATCATCAAGCTGATAAAGAGCCTCCTCTTCCTCTTCAGGTGGGTCTACCTGCTCATCCAGGTGCTGCTGTCTACAAGCTGACCACCAGGGGGCAGCAGCTGTCTAACAATCATCATGATGCAGAAACATTAGCATCAGATCAGGGATCTGACAGGTTTAACATCTGCTGGGAAACATCATGGCCGCCATGTCCCGACCTCGCAGAGTCCTGCTATGGACGCTCCGTCCCCAGAGCCTCCTGTCGCCATCTGGACACTTTGTGTCTCTGTCTCTACACCTCCTCCTCATCTGCATGGAAGGACGTCCGTCTCAGATTTTCTCTGACTTTAACAAACTCTGGAGCTCTGAGGTTCTCCTCCTGCTGCTGCTCCTGCTGACGCTCCAGCTGTGGACAGAGGGACAGGCAGAGGGACAGGCAGAGGGACAGGCAGAGGGACAGGTAGAGGGACAGGGACTGTTTAGAGTCGGGTCAGCATGAGCCCGGTTGCTCCTCAGTGAACATCTGATCATTTCTGAACTGATTGACCCTTAACTGTCATGATGACCCTGAGTTCTCAATGGACTCATTTACTTACAAGTCAGTGTTTAGAAGGGTTCAGTTAAAGGGTTAATGGGCTCTGAACCTTGGTTCTGGTCCAAACAGAACCATAGGTTCTGGACCAGACCATTCACAGAATGTTCCAGATCTGCTGTAGCTTTCCTGGAGACTGAGGACGTTTTCAAATTCATGAAACATAATTTAATGTGCTGCGCCCCGGATACAGTTATCCTATGCTGGTGACCCTGGTTCAGTTAACCTGGTCCATCAGACTCGGTCTGGACCGGTCTAGTTATCGGGGTCTAGTCCACCACCTGAGTCCCGTCTGGTCCAATGAACCCAGTCCGTGTCAGTTTGCTCCAGCATGCCCTCACCTCCTCCAGCTTCATGTGTCTCTTGAGCAGCTCGGCCTCCAGCGGGGAAATCTTCCTGCGCGCTTCCTCTTCCTGTTTCCTCTGGCGGATCAGCTGATCCCGCTTCCTGGACTCCAGAACCCGCTGCAGCTCTGGCTTGGTCTCCATGCCGCTGCCCCCCCTGCAGGCACAGGGAGAAGGCACAGTTTGGATCACAAGGTTTTTATTTACATCAGCATCAGGCTGCTTTCTGATTGGCTGAATGGATCCCACTGAGTCTGTGGTTCGGTTCCCAGTGAGCTTCATGTTCCAGATTGGGTCAGGCGAACTCTGAACAGCAGCTCCGTGCGTGCTGCTTTGTTTCTGTGAGGAGGTGAAAACTTTCCCACAAGCCTCAAAAGACTGTTGCTTAGCAACAGCACTCACAAACAGCCTGAACAGAATGACAATAAAAACACCAGAGCCGCTCTCCGATTGGTTGGCTGCTGGCAGGTGAAGAGCAATCCAAGCCAATCAGCAGACTCCACCAGCCACATTCTGACCCGGTTGGTTCTGGTCCAACTTCCAGGCTTGCTGCATGTTCTATGTAACAGATATGGGCTATGCAGCTAACTGCGGCTAAAAGAGCAGCATCAGAAGATGGTTCTTTTAAGGAGCCTGAGGTGTGAATGAAAACAGAAAGCAATGGTTTTAGTTTTGGTGTATATATTAGTGATTTGAATAAAAACAGACAATTACAAATTCACAATGAGAGAAATTAACTCAATAAATCAATCCCAAGATCATAAAGTTCTTGTCCTTTCCTAGCTCGTCATCCTTAGATCCAGTAGAGCAGGGGTCCCCAAACTACGGCCCGGATCCGGCCCGCCTCCTCATTTGGTCCCCCCCGCCCCCCCGTTTCACAGTTTCACTCTCCA
>NW_015114864.1:0-21784 GCF_001443285.1 Poecilia latipinna
ACTTCCCACCACTGCTAACATGAATAGATTTGTTTATTGTAGCATAAAAGTGTAAATTAAAAAACTGAATAATGCTAAATATCTGCTAACTTCTTATAGGAAAATTGTGAAAAGATATGCTGAACAGTCTGGAGTCTTTGTTTCGGTCTTTTCATGTGTCAAAAACCGAATAAGACGAATCTACGTGTCGAAACCACCGCTCCTCCTTTAGGATTAAAAATTCATGGGATTTATCGAATTGGCCAGAGAATCCCAAAATATACGCAATTTGATAAAGCAGGGATTAAAGTGTCATTGTGCATGTCAATGAAGGGTGGTGGCGACGTGGCTGTATCACATTGACTCTTGCGTATTAATACTCAGTGTCCTATTGGACCATCAGCTGATTGTTTGGAATGTAAATGATGCTGCTGATGGCTCCAGTGACTGATGGCTTAAATTCCAATTAATCAATTGCTTCATCAGTTTCCCTAATTCAGATCAAATATCTCCTGAGTGCACACTCCTCTTTCACTGGTATTAGAGGAAATAAATGCTCTGGAAGTAATTTTCATCAATCTCGTGTACATGCCAATATCCCTCAGAAACACAGTCCAGGTTGAGGACTTAATGTCTTAAGTGTGCGTGTGCGTGCGTGTGTGTGTGTGTGTGTGTAGGAGAGAGTCTTGCATATTAGCAAGAAACTGGAAGGTAAAGAACAAGGATATATATCTGGAAACTTTGACTCTGGATTTAATTTATTGCCCTTTTTTGGGGGTCTAATTTTAATTTTGACAGTTAATTTACACATTGAGTGAATTTAGTTTATGCTTTGTTTCATCACAATCATGTTGAAATAGAGCCTTGACTGTCAAAACAAGTCTTGCTGTTAAGTAAGGAAACCAAGTAGTGGAGTCAGAAGAATGTGAAAGGAACTCGCATTTTGTATCGCATGTCTACAAAATTATTCAAAGTATTCGTGCTCCCTGAATTCTTTTATTGCATTTTATAAAGTTACAGGCAGCAGCAGTGTCCATGTATTTCACTGGAAGTTTCTGTGACAAAACAAAACAAACAAATTATGAAGCAGGTTTACGTTATAAAAAAAGTACCCCAGGCTTTCGGCATTGAACACTGTTCAATTCATCATCTGGAAATGGAAAGAATAAGGCAGAACAACAAACCTCCTCAGATAACGCCACCTAAAGTGACAGATCAGGTAAAGGTGAGCGTTATTCAGAGAAGCATCTGAGAGACCCTTGGTAACGTTGGAGGGACTGCAGAGATCCACAGCTCAAGTTGGAGGGTCTGTCAACATGTCAGACATGGACTCCACAATTCTGGCCAACAAAAAAGGTAATCAATGAAAGAAAGACTTCATCCCAAAGTTAAACTTTCAGACTGATAGCAATATAAATTAGCAATTTATATAGTTAGATATATAAATTATCTATCTATCATCTAGCTAGATATCTATCTAGCTATTTATCTTACCAAATAGCTAGCTAGCTAGCAGTAGCAAAGGCTTGCTAGCTTGCTAGATAGATAGATAGATAGAGTTGAAACCAGATATTTATGTACATTGCATAAAAAAACATATGTCTTCACCCATGTCATACAGTTTAAAAGATAATTATCTCTTATACTGACCAAATTTATAATTTCTGAAGTCAAAGAAAGTTACAAGGTTACTTTCTGGCATTTATCAAATACAAATAATTTAGATAATTCTGTCTAAACTAAAACAAGAAAAGTTTGGTCAGACTTAACTTCAGACAATGAGAAAAAAAAGTGTACTTGTCTTTTAATTTAGTGTATGTAAATATCTGGTTTAAACGACAGACAGACAGATATGCTAAAAATGTTTAAAACCGTCAGTTCATCATTACCTTTCACTTCACATGAAATCCTAAGGAAATACATTCAAGCTTATAGCTGTGATGTGACAAAAATGTGAAAACAAGAGGTGTGAATACTTTCACAGCGTACTATTTACTATGCCCAAAAGCTGCCACAGACGGCCCCGCTGCATGACAAGCCTTGTCATTTAAATCAACTATTCATAAGATGGCTGTAATGGGATATTGACTGACAGATTTAATAATTCAGTTATGCTGAGGCTTAACTGGTATTTATTAGTGCCTAATGGTCGCCGTTGTAAAAAATTCATTGAAGGCTATGCTGGAGTGAGAAGACACACATAATCTTGCCTACTTCATTTACTTTAGTTCAACCCCTTCAATTTGAGCGCGTCTTCTAAAGAATCCTCGGCCGTTTGAGCATGCAGAAGGAAAGGTACTGTAATTTGATTTATGAATTTGATCCCACCCACACTCCAATCTAATTCATCAATGTTTCAGAAGGAGCAATTACGCATTGTGCTGCAGCTCCTCATAGCTTCATTATGCATCCAGACTATATTTGCGGAGGGAGCATGATAACTTTTGCCGAGAAGAGCCACGACGGCCACAATTATGTCTTTCTTTTGAAATTTCATTTCCATTTTTGAATAACAGCTTTTAAGAAAAGCGAAAGACGCATCCAAACTTTAAGCTTTGCAGCTCCGCTACAAGCTTAATCGTGTTTCTTTTTTTTTTCTTTCTTTCTTTTTTATACACCCTTTGGTTAGTGCTAACAGCAAATATATCATTTGGCAATCTAAAAGCCTTGTTTGTTGTGTTCTCCGCCTGCCAGAGTGTGAGCTGTAGTGAGCGTGCATCCATTTCACGCAGTTTTAATTTCAGCATGGTGGAATAATGACCACCCAAGTGTTTTTTTTTTCCAATCTAATTAAATATAAAGCTGCATAATAAATTCCTCGAAAGCAAAATACAAACATTTTCGCAGGAAGGCTGTTATTCATTTGGCTGATGGCTTTCCATTTACTAGTGAATCCTTCTGTGTTTACTTGGTCACTTCTAAGTTCTTAATTGTAGGGGGAGAAGGGAGACCTTTAAGGACTAGGAAACAAAATAAAGATGAAATGTCGCAGAAAACAAAAACACTGTTTTTGTTTTCTGCGACGTGGTGTGAATTATCCGAGCGCGAGCGGGTAGGCCGAGGAGAAGTAGCCATCGGAGTGCTGAGAACAAGCGGTGATGCATGCACCCGGTATCCCCCCTCCACCCTCCCACCGCAGCCACCTCCACCGCCCCTCGACAAATGCTCAGCGGTCGTGAACTACATCGATCCTGGGTATAATTCTCTATGAAATTGATGGATGAGGGCAGCCATTGACAGAAAGGGTAAAGACCACTTTGAGATGTCCCCTGTGAATAAGTATGATGGAAAATAGATTGTTGAAGAAGATTTATGTTTGTTCTCTGCTGCCACAAGAGGGGACCATCCCCCCCCCTCCTAGCCCCCACCCCCCACCACCCCGGTGTACCCAGCCTTGCTCTGACCAATCAAACATGTCATTGTGGTCAGATTAAACTCCCTGGCGCTATTCAGCTGCCAACTCTTTGGCAATTAGCTGATTCTCAAGATGCATTAAACAAAACTCACGCTCTATCTTTGTGATGGTGAGATATGATGCTGAGGTTCATCATCATCAGAAAACTGAATAGAAAATAAACACACAACTTCAATTAATATTTGGCTAAAAGTCCCTTTAGCATGTCGCACCTCAACCAGTGGCTTAGTAGCCATCAAAAAGTTTCTGGCACAATTCAGGTTAAAACATTTAAAACTTCTGGGCAGAATTGGCAGAGTTATCAATTGAGTCTGGCTTTTGCCTTTCCACACTCTTAATCTACCTTTTCACTCTTTCCAAATCTGGCTTTGATATGATTTAGGGATCTTTGTCCTGTTGGAAAAAAACATTGTCTCTCTAAGTATCAACAATCTAGTGAGTAATGGTTGAAGCATTAGCAGGTTGTCCTCTTTCTTTCACAGTTTGTGCCACAGACAGAAAAAACAGACACTTAGCATGATGCTACCTCACCTAACAACTGTACTCCACCAAGCATTTTTCCTTTTGTTTGACTTCTCTGGACATAAACCTTTCAGCACAAGGCCTTTTGCTTGTCTGTGTGTGAAACTACAAATCCCTGTTGACTTTTAAAGGTGCTGATTTAGAACAAGGTCCCCTTATTTTATTTTATAGCATCATCTCAGTGGTTGAAGTAGCTATACTTCCTTCACTGTGGACACTGGTGTTCCAGAATCTTCCAGTTGATGATAAGTTTTGGTGTCTGAATGATTCCTAAACATTTTAACCAAATCCCCTTCATTAGAGGTGACATTTTGGGTCAAACTAGAGACATTTGGGTGTTCCAACCAGACAACGATCCCAAATCAACATCGAAACTGGTTTTGGAACAAATAACATGAAGCTTCTGGTGTGGTCCTCCTATGGAAACTTTATAGACTAAGCTTAAATTCTAGGTCTGGACTAGCACATCAATCGGTTTGAATGGAGTGTCAAAGCCAGGACTTGTTGATGGCAAATATTTGTTGTGGTGTACGGATACATAGTTCATGCTAGATGTATAATTTACAACCTGTGTGGATTATAGAGAACCAAAATTAAATTCAGATGGATACGTCCAACATCAGTCAATCCAAGAAACAAATTGCTCAAAAATGTGATCAGAATATGAAGAATTACTCCAAAAAGTGTAGGACTTCTTTTCTTTTTTTGTAAAAAAAAAAAAAAGTCTATTCTAGTTTTTATGTATTTATTTTTAATTTTCTTTTTGTAAAAATAAATATTTTTGTTCATCTGAGGCCCTACAACAGATGTCAAACATCATCTCAAAGCAGCTGCAGTATCTCGGTTTACTTGGACTATTTTTGTTGTTGTTTTCTTCAACTCCGATCAAGATCGCAGCTGTATGGCTTGAACATACTCTCAACTTCCACACAAGACAGGCATTTTTTACTTCTTGGTCATTTTATGTGTTTTACTGCCCAGGCTGCATTTCTCTGAGTTCTTCAGGCATTCAGCCGCTGCTCTCAGTGAATGCGTGTACAGTATGTCTAGCTCCTGTCCTTGCTCCTCTGTGGTGTAGTATTGTTCGACTGCCAGCAGTGTAATCAGATAATACCACAGAGAGGTCAAAAGCACTGCAAGCTTTAGCTTCAGATTTCTGTCACCTTTTAAAAAAACTACCAAAAGAATCATGTTCAATGAGATCTGTATTCCTCGGCCGGTATATTTGTTTGCACTTTGGAAATTGTTTTGCAGCTTAAAAAAAAAAAGTTTTCCTTTGTGTTTTCAGATAAACTGTAATAAGGCTACGTTATGAACAAGTTCCTGCCAGCTTAATTGCAATTCCATCAGCCTTAACTGTAGTTTCATTTTGCTTTAATTGGCAATTACTGTCATGCTACTAAACTAAATTAAAATGATGTCGATTAGAAGATACAATTCATTGTTTGTATTTAGCTCAAAGCTCTACTTTGTTCAAGTATATTGACAAATTGTTTGTATCTTTTCTTTTTGTTTCACTCTTCAAATAAAAAATATATATACTCTGTGAATCTTCTTTACTCAAACAAAAATGCATGGTAAGTTAAATATATTGGTAACAATATTAAGAAAAAGTTATTTCAATAATAAAGCCTCAAATGTAGATCAGAAAAATGTTTCATGAAGGAGTTTGGCTGTTCTGGGTGTTTGCAGTGTTCACCTTCCTCTACTCATTGCATTTGGTCACTTCTGGTCACATTTGATCAGTGCTCTGTTATCCGAATGTGTGAGAATGAATGGTGATGGTAGTGCAGGAATTCAATATAGAGACACCATAAACAAGTGCTCTTAAAGGGGCAGTATTATGTGTTTGTCAGGCATATAATGTGATTTTATAGTTTAGTCAAAAACAATGTTACCTTCAGTTGATATAAGAATGTTATACATATCAAATATGGCTTTAAGAACGTTTACTTCCTGGTTTAACACCTTGAAATTGGGCCACTGTTTCTTTAAAAACTCCTCCTCTTCCTGAAACTCCACCTACTGAAAATAATCACAACAGTTGTGCTATAATAACCTTATAGCAGCAATGCATTGAAAAGTACCTTGTATAATGAGCTCAGCAGATGGGTAATTCCACCAGGTGTTTGCTAATTGCTGCTAGCTAGTCTGAAGGGGCTGAGTGGGGGAGTCGCTCTGTGAGGCAGAAGGTCGGTAGCCAGGAAACTGCAGCTCTGAGGAGGAGGTGCGCCTCAAAGGCGGGGCTAGGTCCAACCAGGCGCTTTGCACAGTTGAATGGTTGCCATGGAGATTTAAAGGATTTCTTAAACATGCACAAAAGAATCAAGGCAACACTCCAGGTATGTTTTTGATAAGAGGATAACATTATAATTAATTTCAAGATAAAAAATAAAAGAAAGAAAAAAGTCGATTCTACATGATACTGCCCCTTTAATAAACATGAATACCGCAGTTATTTATATCCGTATCCCTAATCTCGTAACTATGTATTGTAAATTAAATCCCAGTGATAGGCATTGAGGTTCGTGGTTGTAATATCACAAACTGTGAAAACGTAACACTTTTGGTAAGGCGCTGTATGTTCAAATTGTAATCAGGAGGTCAAAGCGGACGGCTAACACAAGCCTGATGTCCCTGTTGAGCCGTGATCAGCTACTTGTGTGGGCCCTCCGCTGTAGCGTCTTCCCATGATGCTCTGCTGGCGGGGGTGCTCCCCCTGTGCAGTGCTTTATTTATACGACTGTCTTATGAAAACATCACCTCTGGCTTCCCAGAGGGTTGAAGCAGGATACGACTAGTATCAATTAGGCCGAGGAAAATAAAATAAAAAATAAAAAGTTTGCTTTTTCAGTTTATACTCAGAATTCAAGACCTAGATGGGCTTCGCTTTCATCAGCCTGCCAGAGGGCAACAAGGCCTCTGCCCTTCTTATGTTTGATCTGGCTGCTGTCTCTCTGAATATTATTTGCTGTTAGCAAAATAAAAATAAAAAACTTTCTGCTCCTCCTTTTTTTGTTTTAAGCCAGCAGTGAACCTGCCTCCCTCCTGGCACAAAGCAGAAGGACCTTGAGTGATCAAACATCAAACATATCGACAGAAAATTGACCCTGTCAAACACACACAAATTCATTTCCATAATGCTTGACCTGTAATTACTGATGAGGTCAGATGGATGTTGACAGGGTTGTGTATTTGGATGACCTCGACCAGTAATCCAGTGTTCTGCAAATTAGTGCTTGCATAGGAATCGATGTTTGATTTCTTGTTCAAGATGTGCTGTTTGATCAGTTTCCAAAGGGCTGGAACTGGATCGACACAAATACCGTAAGCTAATGACGGCACTTAGCTTATTGTTTCTGAAATCTTGTCTTGGATTTTTTTTTTTTTTTTTTTTTTTGTTCATGTGGCATGTTTTCTTTTTGTTCGCATCTCTGAAACTTGTCTATTTTTCTTGAGATTATCTGTGATCATATTTGGTCTCTATTAGAGAGCTGAGGGGAAATAATGTTTAAAAAATTGCTCAGAATTAGAAATCTGGGATTTAAGAAGCGCTTTCACTGATAAGGAGTTGTTGTTTTTTCCTTTATCAATGTGGAGGAACGTCCCATTTGGGTTTTTTTTTTTTTCCAGAACCGATTTGCACGTCACATATTTAAGGTTAGACAACTGGATTTCAATTGCATTTAAGTTGAGACTTTGAGTAGGACACTCTAAATCTTAATGCTTTTTAATTCATTCAGATCAGGACTTGCTGTTGGGCTTTGTATTGTGATTCTGCTGAGCTTAAGGTCATGAACTGATGACATCATCATGTTTGACTGTCGTTTCAGAAATCCTGTTATTTTTCTACCTTCCTAAAAATAATGTCTTTTATTGTCAGATGGCTTTAGAAGATTTCTTTAGCCTTTTCTTTTTTTCTGTTTTTGTAATGCCATACAAGTTCTATGTTAGTGATTACTTTATACTAGAGATATGAACAGTAATCAAATCTAGTTGTGGCTAGATAAAATTAAACTCACATTTGAAATAAAGTATATACAATGAAATGGGGCCCAAATAGTTCAGATAATAAGTGTTTTTTGGTTTGCTTTTTTTCTTAGCTTATCTTTGTCTAATATGAAAATGAATTTGATGATCCGAAACATTAAAGAGTGGCAAATGAGGTAAAACAGAAGAAATCTGTGAAATCAGTGAGTAGTTCTTCTTCCCACCACCTGTAGCTGTTTAAAATGTATTTTATTTCTTGTACAGAGGAAATGAAATGCAGTAACAACAAAAAGAACTGGAATATTTTTTATATTTTGGTGTGGTTTGCTATTTAAATATTCCAAATGTCAAAAATATGTCAATGGTACAACAGGAAAAACATTTATTATACCCCGGTATACAGAAAAAAATAAAAAAAATCCACCTTTGTTAGCCACAACTCTAATTAAAAGTCTAGATTTAAACAATTATTTTTACTTAAACTATTTTCAAAGAAAACCCATCATTATAAAGAATCTTTGAGAAATACATTGAGTGCTTTAGCCAAACGTTTTAAATTTTATGTGAAATAATTTCGCCAGCTGGACGTCCTCGTTGAAAACCTCAGTGGCGAAAGAAAAAAAAAAAAAAAAAAGCTGTCACACACACAAACCCACACATCATCCTTTGAAAGGGGCAACCAGAGCCCTCAGGAGACACCAGCACTGTTCCTCCGTGTCCCTCTTCGACACCACCAAGATGTGTGTCGCAGAGTTTGTTGTCTTCCAAAAGCACTTAATGTGATCAGAGAATTAAAATTTCAGCGAGCCATTAAATGATAGCTGGGGCCAAAGGGCCCGCAACGCGGAGCTAGGGTTTCCTGCGGCGCTGCAGTCATATCTCTGGCATCCCCGCGTCCCGCTCATTTTGTTTCAAGCTGAATACATTACGGCCATACTGAATGTCCTGCCCACGTCCAAGAGCTGTGAGGTCACTGGGATTTTCTGTAACTGGAGTCAGACTAAATCGTATTGACGCTTAATAAAACAGTGCGGAACTCTTTATATCTATTGTTTATCCTCTCTAGTTCTCGCTGGATGAAACAGACCTGCTAAGCTAAACTGACTGTTTTAATTCACCTAATTGTCATGACAAAGTCGCACATTTTTATGTAGCATACTGTTGGGATTTTTGTGTGGGATAAAAAAGTCATTTGTAAAATGTTTTACACAAAAATCTGAAAAGTGCGTCACGCATTTCTTTATTTGGCCGTTTTACTTTGAAACAAAATTCAAGCTTCAGTCAATCGGGTTTATTTGTATAGCACATTTCAGCAACAAGGAAGTTCAAAGTTTTATTTATTTTGAATTTATCCTTTATTATAACCAGGAAATTTCAATTGAGATAAAAAAATATCTTTGTCAAATGAGTCCTGGCCATAAAGCAGTAAAAAATTACAAAGTACAGCGGTTCTGTGAAGGTATCAAAGATTAATTAGAGAGTATTGGAACGGCATAATGAAGACCCCAAAACAAGAAACAAAAAAGAAGCTGACAGGTCGGAGTTAGAAAATAGTCTTCCCAACACAATTGTGAACACAAACACAATCAATCAGCAAGAATCCCATGGTATCTCTGGAGGAGACGCAGAGATCCACAGCTCAGGTGGCGGCGTTGACAGGACACACGACAGTGTGGCGAGAAGAAAGTCATTGTTGAAAGAAACACCGATGTATTTCTGCAGCAGGGTCAGCGAAGCTGGTCAGGTTTAGTGGAAAAATGGAGTCAGCTAAACACAGAGCAGCTTCTGTAAGTCACTGGCACAAAGGCTCCCTTTGAACAGGGGTCTCCAACTGGTGGCTCCAGAGCCACATGTGGCTCTGTGGCCCCTCCACTGTGGCTCTTACAAAGCCAAAACAGAAATAAGAAATACAACAGAAAGACATTTTAGGAGCTTGTCTTTATGTTCCTATGCAAATTCTGTTTTTAATGTCTACAATAGACTAATAATGATATGAATTATTTACAGAAAAAAATCACCTCGTTATACATATTTTTGAGTGTGTAACAAAGGATTCATCTTGTTTTAAAATCTAAAAAAAGAAATACATTTTAGTTACATTTTTTGCTTTCATTATAAGTAATTTTACGTAGTATGTTTAGAAAATTGTGTTTTGCAATATGGTGAAATGTGACAAAATATTCAATAAAGGGTAATTAAAGTCTTTTTTGTAAGTCTGAAGGATAGGGGGAAAAATTTTGTCGCATGAATAAGAAGATATAGTAAGCAAATATATATATATATATATATATATATATATATATATATATATATATATATATATATATATATATATTCAAATCCCCCATCCCCCATCCCAGTGACGACTCCAAAAATTGTGCAAAAAAGCAACCACAGAAGAAGAAGTCCCAGCGTATACCAGCTGCTTATTTAGCCAAGACCCTTTTTTATTTTGTTTTTGGTTTTAGAGTATCATTTTGGCGCTCAAGTGAGCGAAACATTTCTCAGTCACACGAGAATTAGAGGAACATATTAAAATAGCATGTCAAATATAATAAGGGATTAGTGTTTAGATTTGTCTCTTTTTTTTTGTAATGGTGATATTTAGTATATTCAGGATCGTTTAGTTTGTCCAGGTCTGGTAATCCTGAGCGGTGGGGTCTGAGTGCTTTGGAGCGCGGCCAACGCGCGCGTTCAGCAACGACATATCGGTGTCAGGAGCACTTTGGGCACGTGTGTCTGTCTGTGTCACCATTTTCTCCTGGCAGTGCGACGCGCGCACGCGTTTGTAAATTTGTGTCAGTGTGTCGGTATCTGTGTGTCCGGGCTGTAGATGCTTTGTATCGTTAATGAGAGGCGTTCGGGGGCCTCGGCGAGGGCCAGCTGTGCAAGATAATCTTCTCCTGTTTTGCTATGAAAGCTCTTCTGAACGTAACCGAAGAAACTCACTCAAATGGCGGAGGGCTCGGTTGAATAATTCAGCGTTTACAATCAATTTCGCTCACCTCCCCAGCCCCCCGCCTCATCTCGACACCTCCCCGGACCACAGGGCCTGCAGGCTCATCATGGGAATGTTGACAATTCCCCGTACAATGCATTCTCTGGCCCCCATGGCAACCCGAGAAGCTGTGGGAGCATGGGTATTTGTGTGAGTTTGCATCTTAGTGTGTTGAATTATTAAGCCCCTCAAATGCTGTTTTATTGCCGCGAGTGTCAGGTTGTTGACTTTTTTTTTTTTTTTTTTTTTTTTTTTTTGCTTTTGTCTCGTTGGAGACACATTTAAGCTCTTTGCTTTCTTGAAGCTGAACATACAATGAAAATAGTTTGAGCCAAGCCAACTGTGCACTGTAATTATTTGAAACCGAAGCACAGCACGGTGATGTACTCAGAAAAAAAAAGAAGAAAAAAAACTGAATTCTTTTACTTTACAGCTACTTCAAACTGAAATGTTTTGTGATAAAATATAAATGTAGCTAAAAACAAGAAAAAAACAACAGAATTAAAGATATGAAAAGTGAGTGGACAGTGCGTTATCACTTCTTCGAGGTAAACTTAGGAATGTAAAACCTTTGCTGCAGCAGGATCAGGTTGCCCTATCCGGCAGGTGAAGTCCAGTGAGATTAATGTGAGAATACCATGTTACAAAGTAGCCGCCTTTTCAAGTTAGACAAAGGGAAACAGTGACCAAAGCCTTTTAATTTACCCATTTCCTGATTAATCAGTGAATTTGAAGCTATAAACAAAACAATAATAATACTGCTTAGATTGATCGTCTCAATAAAGAGAGACTCTGTTATATTTCAGGGCACTGATGTTACATGACTTTTACTTTTGTCAATCTGGTTTGGTTTGTCTAAGAGGAGAAATAACTATCTGCAGAGCAGGACGCCATAAACATGCAATGCTCACGCTAACAAGCAGTTTTAAACGGGCTAATTTTGTCAATGATGTCACACTGTTTATCTTTCCACATGTGGTGGCTTTTCTAAAAATAGTTTTCTTAATTTGGTCTTAAGAAAGCACATTTTTCTGTAAGGCATCTATATGTGTTGCTGATGATGCTCCTGCATAGTGCATGTGTGTTGAAGTGAATGTTTTTAGAACGTGCAGTGTGCTACTCTCTCAGGATTAGCTAGGTGAGGTATGCTGCTCGCAAAGTCTGTGAGCGTTGTCAATTGGTCAAATAAATATTACCGGGTCGAATCAAAAAATAGCTCAAACTGCCTTTAGTTAGAGCAATTTAAAGCGTTTTAGGGTATTACCGTCTTGTGAACGGAGGCCAACAACAAAGGAAGATGGCTTCCACATGTCTAACTAAGTCTCACTTAAATATTTTAAGTTAGAATTTGATTTGTTGTTTTTTTTTTTTTCAAAACCTCTTTCCACAATGATTTTCCATGCAGGAAATGTGCGTGCGCTCCCGAAAAGTGCTCTGGTTGGTAATTATAGGGAATAAACAAGGACCACTGAGGAAACTGGAGCAGTTGTTTGTGAGCATAAAGTTTAGCAGGTAATTTTTTTTTTCTTTTCAGCAGCATTGACGTTTTGTTTCTTTTGTAAGTAAGTCAGAGCATCTGTTGGTGTTCACAGATTGTAGAAAATAATGCTCTCTCCAGATAAACCTCTCGCACGTTTAAAAACCACCAAGATTAAGTTCACCTCAGACACTTTGAGTGCTGCTGGAATAAACAACAATATTCTAACGAGCAAAACACGGTATGATTATATGGAGAAAAGTGAGGCATGCACAACCGCTACAGGGTTTGCTAATATTAGGCGGGCTATCCTGGTCTTGGTCAAAACTGGAGCAGAAATTGCAACATTTATGTGGATACTATCAGAATATTACAACTTGGAATTATGGTTTTTGTTAGAGTTGGTATTTTGTTGTGACTTACAGGCAGAACGAGTGCTTTTCAATTTCTTCATGAGGTGCTGGTTTGCTAGGTCTTTGATACTTTAATATCACAATTTTTGTTTTGCATAGCCATTGTGTTTTGTATTGATTCCAAAGGTAATGCTGTCGCTTTTACAACTTTCAGATGAATCCTCTGCTGCCTTGAACTCAACTTTTTTCTTTCACACACTTTTAAGGCTTTCCATAGATGCAACGTAACACAGATTTTTACCCGAGTCTAACTTTGTTGTAATTGTGTAAACTCGACAATTTCAAAATAAAATTACAAATTTAGGTCATAAACATCAGTGTGTAATAAAAAAAAAAAGTATTTTGGTGACTTTTTCAAGCGTAAATCTTCCTGAAATGTTTTGACGGATTTCAAACTGCTCTGACGTGCTGTTTGGTGACGCGTACACAGTGCTGCGTACGGCTGAGAAATACACACACAAAAGCCCCATTTCCACTGCGTGCTGAGAGTGTGTGAGTCAGACAGGTGTCAACTTTCCTCAGGTATGATTCAGCTCTGAGGGGTGGAGGTGAGGGAGTCGCTATATTCTCCTGTACAATAAGCCGCAATATAATAGTCTCGTGGATTACTTCAATTGCAGGTGATAACAGACAGGCAGTGGAGCGGACAGGCCGATACAGGACACCCACTCCTGTGCGGGAAGCCGTATGAATTATTTCTTGTCTGCTTGCAGGACTGTGGGGGTTGGGGGCCCATGATGGGTATTGAAGGGAAGAGAAGGGGTAGGGGGAGCAGATCTGTCACTCAGTTTGACTTTACCGGTGCTGTAGTCAGAGCACAAAGCATTGGCAAGATTACTTAGAAAACGTCTAGCAGGAAATGAAATGTTTTCCCGGCTGGTTATGTCGCATTTACAGATCCCCCCTGCCTGACCCCCCCACATGATTTCAATATATTTGATGCCATCTTTTGGGCACGCTCAAAGATCGGACGCGTACCGCCTGTCCGCTGTTGCCGGGGAAGTGTTGCCCGTTTATGTGTGTCACTCACAGAAACCTTATCGAGCCGGAGTCCGGAGAGCCGCCCGGTGCAACGCTGTATGCAGGATTCTTTGTCAATGGCGGAATCATGGGAGGAAGGTGATACTTGGTTTAAGCATGATTAAATTGACACCCCATAGAGTGTCTCAGATACGTTTTTGTGCTCTTGATACTTCGGCGGCTGCTTATTCAACGCTGTCTCGCGTTCAGTCTCACCTGTCATGCTGACATCATTGCATTGCAATTACAGTGAGTGAGAGGGAGAATGCATTAGGCCGGCGCTGTGGGAAGACGATCAAGGCCACGGGATCTCTTTGTCTCTTATCTTATTGCTGTCTTTTTTTTTTTTTTTTTTTTTCCCCTATGTCCTTCATGTCGAGGAACGCAACATTAATCCGAATTTTTGTTTTTGGAAATTGTTTTCTGTAGATTTTTTTTTTTAAAGAAATTTACCAAGAAGATACATTATCTTGTTGAGATGTTTTCACATTATATTAGAATAAAAACAAAGCTCCAGTGGGGATTGGTTTGTTGTTCTCACATCTAATTCCGTAGCATTGTTTACGGGACCCTAAAATAAATCATACATTTTGTTAATAAAGTGAGAGTTCTCACTTTATGAAGCTTGGGATTAGAAGAAGAACTGTAGTTTTACTCATTAAAGTGAAATTATGACTTTTATTTCTCTGTTTGACATTATGCATGACAATATATACATGCTTACAGTTTGGCCTCCTTTTATAATATTGATGTATTTTAAGGATTTTTAAGGAAAAAAAAATCTCAAGATACTTTCATCAGATATTTACCGAGATCACAATGCAGAGTCTTGTAGATTTGGTATAAATAGGCAGAAATATGCCACGTAATTTCATACTTAGCCATCCAAAATGTGTTTGTAACTACAAAATGCAGAATATAATCAATATTATTGGTTTGTACATAGTCTTAGAAAGTCTGCTAAAGCAGGGTGTCCAAATAATTTGCAATTTGGGCCATATCAAGATCAAGGCTGTCTTTAAGGGGCCAGTTGTGGCAGAGTGCACTGATAAAACCCTTTAACAAACTGTTAAAATATGAATAAATTGCTGTTTCTACAATCAGTGAGCACTTCTTGAAATTGAATGGTGTTTCTCTGAGTAAAATTTTTATCTTGAAAGTAGCTGGTTATTATGACTTTCAGCTACATATAGTGCAACATGTGTTTTTGTTTTAAGGGATAACCTGGATTTTTAGTAAATGGGGTTCAGTGTGGAGGGTTTGGGTAGTTACTGTCATACTTGGAGTAATCTAACAGTGAAACAAAATCAGAGTACTGGTCTCCATGGAGAAAAACAGCTAATGATTTGTTAACAAATGTGTTGAATCTTTAATATTTGAGCAGAACTATGTTGTTCTTGCTTATCACTGAAAATCACGTGTTTTCTTTTTCTTTCTTTCTTTTTCCTTAACTAATGTAAACATTTTAGATTCTTCCTGAACTCCTCTAAAATGAGGTGGCTTAGCTTAAAGCCGAGAAAATGCAGTGTCTGAAGGAAACACGTGTCTATTGTTAAAAGATCACAAACATATTCCTGTGTATTTCACTAAAACAGGTATATAAATCAGAGATGGGGAATTTTTAGGTTCAGAACAAACCATCCAAAGTTACCACGTAGGTGTGACTATGATTTGCCGTGTCCATTTCTGTTTGTCTAAAGTCAATGGTTCCCACCAACTGAGGGATGCATTTTTATTTTTTTTTTTACTCTAGCTGGACCAGAATTTGTTCTTTCTTTCACACTGTATGCGCATATTGTTAGGCTCACTGTGTTGTAACACAATATTTGTCTCTATAGTCATCTCTGAACCTCCAGCGATTAAAAGAATAACTTCCTGAACATCTGCTCTCAAGATCAGAGCTCTGCGGGGCTATTTTGGTGTTTGTAGTTGCTTGAAGGTTTAGAGTTCATGCTCTGTGGCATATTTATTATTTACATAATTCAGATTCAGACTCTTATTTATTTTCATTTTCCTCTCGCAAACATTCCACATTTCAGTCCAGCCATGTGGTTTTCTTTCATTTTGACTGCTTGGGACCGTTTATAGTGACATTGATGTAAAAGACTTAGGACATTTAGTACAATAAGCGTACAGTAAAGTGCACGAGGGATTGAACAGCTTCGTTTTTGGCTGTCTCTGCTGGCCACATACAAAACTTTCCAAGAAAGCATTTTCATGCTGTTAACCTTTAGCTTCATGAGTTCATTATTTTAACTATAACTTTTTTGTTTTCCCCTAATAGGAAGGTATCCCTTTAAATGACCCAAATAGGTATATTAGCCGCTGCTCTCAAACTTTGATTTACAGCACAGTCTGTGAAAACTAAACATCCTCCTCTCCTCCGGTCCATAATTCTATCAACAACACTTATTTCTAATTTACACAAACCCCAAAAACTAAACAAAAAAATCAGTAAACTAGACAGCAGTCTTAACAGGGGATAGCCTGAATAAAAGTCTTCCTCTATGTCCAACTTGTGAAGTCGGTGACATTCTGACCAAATCTGTGATAGAAGGTGGAAGGAGAGAAATATGTTCAACAGGGTTTCATCAGCACTCCTGCATCACGGACGACGTTGAAAAAGCAAACATACCAATGTCGACTTTATGCAGAGAACACGTTGAAAAGAAGTGCCAAACTAAGTGACTGCTTAGTTTGTTGTAGAATCCTGGTCAGAATCATGAAAACGTATCGATTTTTATGTAGCATCATAAAAAAGTGCAACGGAAAACTAGAATGGCGAGCAGCTATCAACAGGTTCCAGGCCCCACCGAGCAGGTCCACCCCAAAAAACTATTATTACAACAAAAACATATAGAACCACCAGCCACAGCTTTCTCAGAACCACCAGCCACAGCTTTCTCAGAAAGTAAGTTTGTCTCTTTATTCCACGGATAATGACTCAGTTTGTCATTATTTGTTTATGATGATGCTTCCCGTGGTGGAAACTTATTTCAGGTGGAAACATTTTCACTTGAAATGTGTTTTCTTTTTTCTAACAGCACAGTCTGTCAGTCAGCAGCTGTGACTGGCTTATTGTAGCATATTCCATTTATTCTTTGTGTTATTTAAAGTGCAAACATTGTGATCTGTTTCTGGTGTCAGGCTGTTAATGGTTTAACTGAGGTTCTCCAGAATTGTCCAAGAATGCAAAAAAACTTAAATTGCGTTGCAAAAAATATTATTTATAAAGAATAAGGAAGTAAGGATGCTTTTACAACCAACTTTCCTGGGAAATTTAAATATTATGATTGATTGATTGATAGATAGATAGATAGATAGATAGATAGATAGATAGATAGATAGATAGATAGATAGATAGATAGATAGATAGATAGATAGATAGATAGATAGATTATGTTACATATTATATTTAAAGTGGTTCATAGCAAGGCACTTTTCAGCTAAGCTAAACTGTAAAAATCTACTGAAGTAAAATTTCAGATGCGCTTTAATCCATCAGCCCATTGTACGGTTGAATGAATTACTGTCTTCTCATCAGATAATTTACTAAGACTTTTATTTTGAAGAAAGAAAGGAAGTACTTCTTGAGTTGTGTTGACAAACCTGACTAATAAAGGCAATTCATCGGACGGGTCAACCACACTCTGTGATGAAAGCATTTAGGAAACATTTCAATATTGTTGGTCTGGCAGAACCCAACAAGTGGGAAGCATCTTTAAAGCCAATATTTATTGCTTCAAGTTTACCCTAAAGTCTTTTCAATCATATATTATATTTCCCCAAAACTTCCATGAACTTTTCCATTCTGGTTTTTGTCATAGTTTAACAGCACATTAACAAGTTTGAGGTACCTTTTGGTCTTCTTAGATCAGATCTACACTGGGAACTTGACCTCAAGCGCTTGAATTTCCATTAAAAGTGAGTTTTATTGTTGCCATTGATCACACTCTTCTCTGGTTTTCGACAACTTTAAACTCAAAAAAGTTTGGTGAGTTGCATGGGCAGGACGTTTCAGCCACGAGGTTGGAAACACGCTTAACTGCAAACATCAGAAAAGTCAGAAAATGGAGGCCGTTCCTTCCCTGCAGTCTGTCTGGTCTGAGTTCGGCCTGATGTCTGTGTTTGCACCCAGCGGGGCAGCCGGCGTGTCGCAGCAGAACCTCTGTGTGTGGCCTCGTTGTTTTGTCATCATTTCTTATGTGTTTAGACACTGTCCGCAACAATCCGGCCGTAGCGCGGCGTCTAAACGTGGAGGGAGCCGCACACGTGGCCCCGGTGTCCTCGGCTTTGTTTGGCCCGTAAACGTATGCAGACACGCAAATATGAATACACACTATGGTGTCCGAGCCATAAAGATAGAATTGTTGTGGTAACATGCAGGGGGTGGGTGTGTGTGGATGAGAACACCCACATGCTACAGTCTCAGTGTCAGTTGCTGCCCTTTGAGTTGCAGTCATCATCGAGCAATTCAGAGCAACACCTGAGCTGTTTCCATATGATGCCCGTTTCAGCGATGGGTGGTAGTGGAGGAGAATGTGGGTGGAGAGGGGGGGGTACTAGGACATGGATGGTTGTCTTGCTAATGGGACACTTAGACGTCTGGGCTTATGTCATTCAGTCCCAGCGAGCTGCATCCAATCGCCCCTCCACTGCAGGGACCCAGCTCCGCGACAATCGATCTGCGGCTAGGCCTCCACCCCGGCGGTCATGGCTCAGGCAACCGGAGCCGTCAGGGTCCTAAGGCATCCCTCTCTCACCGTCTACCCCAACACACATACTCACACACACACACACACACACACATCCCACTGCTTTCCGAAGCTCCTGGCCTGACCTTGATCCGCCTCTGGAGAAAGCAGTCGGAGAACTTTGCAGCCGCATTCTGGGAACTGAAAACACGGACGGAGGCGGAGCGGAGCTCAGGAAAGTTCTGTAAATGTTAAGCCAGAATCAAAATGATGCATTTGAACAAGCTGTTGTTGATTGATTGATTTAAGTTTTTTCTTTAAACCTTAAACCAGGGCATGCATTTATATTTATAGACCTAAAAGAAAAACATGCAACCATCTGTTAATTACCATTGGATCTCAACATATATCCAGCTGTTTTGTGAAGGCTTAACAGGTTCATGAAAAAACTTCAGTGATTTTGAAAACAAGTGAACACGACCCTTTCACGTCAAGGATAGGTCTGTCGAGAAGTTTAAAGGACAATCAGACAATGAAAACAGAAGACGAAGGTGTTCTGGTCAGATGAGATCAAGATATCTCCAATATCTCTAATATCTGCTGGACAACTATCACTGAACACTCCATCCCCACAATGAAACACGGTGGTGGCGGTAACCCCAAGCTGTTAATGTGCTTTTCTTCTGCAGAAACAAAGACACTGGAGATGGATGGAGGTAAATACAGAGCGATCCGGAAGTAAAACCTGTTACTGGCTGGAAAAGACCTGAGACTGGGACAGAACCTTCCAGCAGGTCAGTGACTCTGAACATACAGGGAGTGGTTTACATCAAAGTTTATGGTTTATACATTTATGGGTTAGAGTGATCTAGTCAAAGGACAAAAATCCAACTCAGAATCCGATGCAAGACTGGAATGTGAAAGATTTGAAAACTGTTTAAAGATTCTTGTCATCCAATATGACTGAGGCTTAGCTATTAAAAAAAAAAGAATGAAGAAAGTTTTCATGTTTTAGATCAAGACTAAAACATGAAAGGTGGTAGAATCATACTCCAGAAGACTGGTGGATATAATTGCAGTGAATGATAACTGGGGCTTTTGGTGGAGAGGTCTGCGCCACACCTGTCATATTTGTGTTGAAATGTTGGAAATTACACTGTAGAAAAAAAAGTCTCTAATTTACAGTAAAATACCTGCAGCTGTGGTTGCACTGAATTTTACCGTAGAAATATGGATTTTAGTGTGTTTATTTGGTAAAATTCTGGCAACCACAGCTGCCGGTATTTTACCATAAATTAGATATTTTTTTATAGTATATCTTGTACTCTATCTACAATAGAAAATAAAAAAAGATGCTGAGGTTGTAACATAACTAAATGTGAAAAGGTTAATTGGATGTGAAGGCCTTATGAAAGGCGCTGCATTTGTAAGTTAGTATTTTTGCACGTTTATTACTTTTAATTGCATCTATAAAGAAAAGTGACAATGAATGTTATTCCAGTATATTCATTTAGATGTTTTTTTTTTTTTGGCCTTTATCTCACAGGCAGCAGCAGAACAAAGAGTAAAACAGTGTAGGTGATTAAGTTGACCATTTAGGGAATGTAAATCTATATCACTGATACTTTGACATGACTCATGTGTTCTCATGTTGCATGGCTCTATTGGCTGTGTTGAGTACAATATGCTGGGATGAGTGTCTTTTACCTCTTCGCGTTATTAACATCTAATATTGATGCTGGGTCTTCGTAGCTGAGCTTAATTTGAGATGGTGGAGATGATAAGGAGCCTGGACTCTCGGCATCAACCTTCTCCCAACATCTTCCACTTAATGTGTGGGAACAGAGTGAGACCTGCTGAATGTGGCTTTAAAAGTAAGACATTCCCACAGTTGCTAAGTCAAAAATTAACAACAGTTTGGACAAGATAGAATAGTCCAAATAGTTGGACTAGGACTCTGTTTTGTTTCATAAAAGGTAGAAAACAACTAAGTTAGGTGGTCACCATATTATTCATTTATTTTTCAAGGTCGTAGATCCAAATTAAATATTAAATTTGCAAGTTGAATATTTAGTTTACAAACTAAATATTTTTGGTAGAAAGCTAAATATTTAGCTCCACAATAAATATTTTAGTAGCAACTTTCAAACTAAAGATTTAGGTCAGAGCAAAGTTTTTAGCTCCAAACTAAATTTAATTTGAAAGCTAAATATTTAGCTTGCTAATTAAATATTCAGTTTGGAACTGTGACATTTAAAAATGAACGGATAACAAGGTGAATATATGTCTTTTATAAATCAACTCCCTTCTTTTTTCTCCTTACATCAGGCTAAAAAAAAACAAAAACAAATTATTGCTGGTAATATTTGACTGTGTAACTGTACATCGGCACCCAATGAAGCTCTGCAGCAACATGAGCTCTTAAAATGGCAGGAAAATGTCCACAACCTAGACTCTACATCATGAGGATGAATATTTGAGCAGTTTAGAGGTTTAAAAGTGTGTCGAATGATTGCAAAACAAACAGCTTCACTTATTTGCAAACAAAATAAAAAAAGGAAGCAAAAAAAAAGCATCACCAGGTGCAATTTTTATAATTTGCACAAAGTCAACTGTTATGCATACTACTAAAATTTTGAAAAATAAGCTTTAGCAGGTTCCATGAATTTTGTACCCTTAACAAATTCTGCTATAGCTTTAATTGATGATATTTGTTTACAATTGTCTAAAGCTTTTTATAAAAATGTTTTTTTTTTTACATATTTGTTAAAACTCTCCCTATAGCCTGACAGCATAAAATGAGAATGATCATCTGTGAAAACACACCCCTTCCTTTGGTCCTACTGCCACCTGCAGAAATGCACACTGGAAAAAAAAGCACCAACTTTAAAAAAAAAGAAAAAAAAGAAAAGGAATTTGTTACATGTAATTGAAATAAGTTTGTCAAACTCAATTTAGTTACATTTGTTTGATATGACAACTTAATAGACGTAATATACTTACTTGAATAACCTTAATTTGATTTTAGCTCAATTTTCGTTAAGTTGGATGCCCTGGTTCTTGTTTTTCTTCTGTTTTCAGTGCCCAGCTCGCAGTCAGAGCCAGGAGGAAATTCTTAGAAGTGTCAGTCACGCTGGTTATCTAGTGTGTAAAAACCCCCTAAAGTTGTTTCCTGTATTATTTTCACATGATAGAAGAGCAGCTGAAGGATGTCTAACCCCCCCCCCCCCCCACCCCACCGAAAACGAATTTTAGCGACAGCGCGGCACGCCACTC
>NW_015114864.1:24870-31300 GCF_001443285.1 Poecilia latipinna
TTCCTTTATTGTTTTTCAATGCAGTAAGGGGGGTTAAAGGGTTTGTACCCCCCCCCCCCCCCAAAACCAGTGAATATGATTTTCAAGGCCGAGAGCGTACCTTAGCTTCTCACCAGGACTGTAAAAGCCATCGCTAACGGCGAATGAAAAAACCCCCCCAAAAACCGAGCACTTCTCTAAATATTTACGGTGAGTAATTGAACCCTTTTAATTTGTTGCTCCACTGTCTCTACCCCTGTTTTTTTTTTTTTTTTCCTCTCCATCTCGTTCTCGTACAAAAATGCAGCAGGCCGATACTTTGACATACAGGATGTGCATCTCTCAGTCTTCTACAATCCGACGGTTTGTTTTTGTCTACGTGCAACACTAAAAAAGCCATATTCGAAAGGCTGCGTCCGCAATCACGCTATCGCAATAATGACGTTGTTTACTCGAATCAAAACACGGACGGAGGGCGCGCGGAGCGCCTGGCGGGGCTTGTTTGCCGTTTGCTTGTGTTCTAATATCTACTTTTTGCCGAGCTGTGCTGACACGCTGTGTGTGGTCCACTTTGGTCCGGACTGTCGAAGCGGACGGCCACGGCGGTGGCGTTGTTGTCTTTTTGACTTCATCTTTCAACACCGGTCAGCGTTGCTTATAATAAAACCAGATTATGAAAACATTCTTGAGACCTGACATGCACTGACAAATTCAAATATCAACAAGAAGATATGACAAAAAAAAAAAAAAAGGGCACCCAGAGGGGTCTGCCACTGCTCGTGTAAACAGTTAATGAATTTCTGAGTTATTACGACTTTTTTTTTTTTTTTTTTTTTTCTATTTTTCTTCATTTGATTCTTAGGTCTGCTCTGCAAACAGCTGGAATTCCCAGGAGTCGACCAGGATGGGTTTTCCAGGTTTGTCTTGTCTCAGAGTTTCCACAAAACCATAAACTTATAAATATATATCTGGGCCTCCCTGTTGTTCCATTGCTCTTATTCTTTATTAAAGTTATTCATTTTGTTATGAATTCGCTGTTTATTCAATATTTTAATAACATCTTTAAAGATTTCTGCTTTGCTTTTGTGCCAGCTTCCTATCAGACAATCTGAAGAATAATTTTGACGTGTTTTGCCATTCAGACATGGTTAATTCAAAATTCTTTCCAGAATAATGAAGACATCCAAAACTCAAAATACCTATTAAAAAAAAAAATAATTCTAGCAAATGAAACCTAATAAATGAGTGAGTGTGTAAGTAGCTGTAAACGGTAATGTTTATCACTTGAGTAATCTTTATGATTTCAGCAACTCGACCTGTCCAGAAAGTGAAATTTAACCCCAGATTTCAGTGCCTTACGACAGTCTTTCAAACTCTCTTTCTTCTTTTTGAATCATGAACTTTGACCTTTCTTTAGACATATGTGAGGTGTGCAGCGCTTAAACATTGTTCCTTTGTACATTTGTGTCATTGATGCACCTGTGGAGAAATTTTGGTTGGCTGACCGCTCTGAGGAAATTTCAAGAGACTGTTTGATGTTTTCGTCATTCGGTGATGGTTTCTCTCAAACTCCCTGAAGTAGTGAATTAGAAATTAGAAATTCATCAGTTTGTGACTCTTTTTTTTTTACCAGGAGACAATGTGTTTTTGTTTAACTCTTTTAGCCTGTCAGGTTGGTTCGATTAAAGAGATTTCTTGACTAAACACGTTTAGTCTCTCTTGGGCGAGACTAATAAAATTAAACCAATGCAAATGTTACTCACAGTTAGTTGATGATTTCATCATTATGTTTTCACATGATGACAGGTTGGTCTGGTGTAGCAGCTCAGGTTATCTTTGTCCTGATATTGAAATGTGCTTAACGATCTGAACACGTTTAGGTCAGGCTTTAAAGAGAAACAATGTCATCCACACGTTTAGCTCCCAGTCAAAACCAGCGCTGCCTCTCCACTCTGTCCCTCCCACTCTGTCTTCCACAGTCCACTCACATAGAGCTCCATTATCCCCCCCTGATGGTACACTCCAGGCCCCTCTCCTGCTTACGGCTCCTTCCTCGGAGAAACATCGCACTGTTGTGGGTGCTAATCACGCTGAGCGGTTTAGTCTTTCATAAACAAAGTGTAAAAATTAGGGCCACACTAACAATCTGGTAATTCAGTAGCGATAGGCGGACGTTGCTGTTATTCTACTTCGGGGCGGATTATGAATGCGTGTGCGAAGCCGTTGCCCTCTTAATGATGGGTCTGTGATATTACAGCTGCTCACAATTAGCCAGGACTATCCCCCAGCCGCCACAGCTCCCCTACGTAAATAAACGGTGGGACCGGGGAGGCTGAGCGCAGTAAGCGCTGAAACAACACGGCTGATTTGGACATCTGGCGCGGTAATAGAAATGTGTCCTCTACACTTTGACGTAATGAATAGGGATCTAAGAGCTGTCTTACGGCGAGCGGGCCTCCAGCGTGCCCCCCAAACATCACTGCTTATTCTCATATTAGAGAGGGCTGGTGTTCAGGTAGGGGATGTGGAAACAAACTGGACAGATTTTTGATGTCTTGCTTTAATTTCAATCACAAAAGAAATCTAAAGTTTTGCACTGACATCAGAAACACGATTAAAACTAAAAGAAAAACACTAGCTATATATAGAGAAATATACTTTTTAAGGATGATAATTTATAACAAAGAAGAGTGTGTTACTAGGTGAAAAATTACTATTTGAAGTTAAAACATGAAACGCTGGCTGTGTTTCCATTGGCCATATAATTGTGCAATTTGATGGAAAAATGCCAATTTCGAAAAAACTTTTTAAACATTTTTTATATATATATATATGTATTAAAAAAAGACTTGGAGCTAGGATGATCATGATGGTCGTATCAAAACTGGTTTATTTTGCAAAACTGAAATGGAAACATGATCAACAACCAGATGGTGCAAACCGCGAAAAAGAAGACGACAGGATGATATTTTTTAATGACTTATCATGTTAACAAAGTTATTCACATGTGTTTTTAATTGCAAAACTGTTGTTTTTTTTTTTTATAATACTGACGAAGTTTTGCGCAAAATGATAACATACAGACAGTTCCTTCAAAAATGACAAATTCTCCCCGGAAACTCCGTCCTCAGGGTGAAACATGGTGGCACTAATGTCGCGCTGTCATGCTGTGTCACAGAGAAGCCAGTCAAATTTGATGGGCAGACAGATGGAGCTGCATATGAGAACAGATGAAACCCTGTTGACTTCAGGCTGCAAAAGACTTCAGACCGGAGAGGAGAGTCGCCTTCCAGCACCGCAACCAAAGCATCAGAGTCGGAGTAACCACGGAACGGCTCAGGTCAAACAAAACCCGTGTGGTGAAAAGTGAGAATCTGGTGCGACACACCTCGTCCAATTTGACTGAGCTCGAGGTTTTACGCAAAGAAAAATGGATAAAAAGAAGCAGCTGGTAGTGAGAAACCGTGAGGGACTGCAGCAAAAAGCAGGTATAAAAAATTGTGACTCAGCGTTGGGGTGGATAAATGGATGTATGAATGCCACATTTCTCAGATTTATGTATCATTTTTCCCATCCATCTACCCGTTTGCTTTCTCTTAATCCGGGGTCGAGTAGCAGAGGCAGCAGACTAAACAGAGACGCTCAGACTTTCCCCTCTCCAGCCAACTGGACCGGTTCCTCTGGGGGAATCCCAAAGGCTTTTCAAGGCCAGCAGAAAATTTTCTATTTTTCCCTCCATTCACAATTATAGACTGCTTTATATTGGGGCACCACATAAAATCCCAATAAAATACTCTGACGTTTGTGGGGCTACCACAATAAAATGTGAAAAAAGCTGTATAAATTAATTCTACATCTAAGCGAGAAGAAATGGCTTCTGTTTTTAATACATAATTGAAAAGATCTCAAAACAAATGTCTCCCTGCATTCATAACAGGAAAACTGTGAGTCTTGAAATATAACCTGCTTATTGGTGTAAAAAGTACAAACTTTGCAATAACAGGTTGGGATTTTGCACCCGTGTCATCGGCTTCACTCCTCCTCCTCCGTAACCCGTCTGAGGCAGACTGGTTGAAGTCATCAGTTGTTTTCTGACTTGGTGTGAGAAACACTTTTTGTTCCTATAAACAGAAACCCAAATTAAGTTTCAGCTTAGAAACCGATTTGTCAATGTGAGATTTAACAGATAGATTTTTATCAGTCAGAATACCTAAATATTTGCAGCATCTGACAACTTCAATTCCAACCAGTTGAAGAGATGTTGTGGGATACCGCTTATCAGTCAGCGACATGTCAAGCAGCTTTATTGCGCCTAGATGTTTCAGCTTAACAAGTTGCAATTTTTTTTTTTCAAAATATGTTTGATATTATCCACAGAAAAGTCCTTAAATAGTTACGCTCCACAGGAAAATGACCCTAATAACACCGAATCGCTAATAGATAGCCGTTTCTGTCTGTGGTGAAATGGAGAAATGTCCAGTGTTTGTGACGTCCACACGCCGTCCTGCACAGGATTAAAGGGATAGTTCACTCTTTTTTTTTTTAAGTAACACTGTGACGTTTCTATCAATGACGGTAGATGCACCACTATACGTTTCTAGCAGAACAAAGTCCACACTTGTGCTAACTGTGGTTTTGATTTCCTCATCAGCTGTGACTAATCCAGTCTATGATATGAGCATTTTCTCTTTAATTTGCCTTTAAACTACTGAAATCAGCTTAAGCTGTCGGTCCCTTTGACTCGCCGTTTGCTGCTTTTCAACTACAATTTATCTCTAAAGTAACAACTGGTAATAATTACATATTTCACAGAACCTCACTAAAAAAAAAATAATAATCTGAAAGATCGCTTTAACCAGACGGGAGAAAACGGACAGACTCAGGCTTCCAGGTGTAACTCCCAAAATGTGTTGATCTTAAACAAACCTTTTCACATTTTCTCTTTTAATCTAAAACATCATGCTTTCTTTTTAAAACGTACTTTCAATTCATTTTTTATTGTGCTAGAGTTTAAGATCCTACACTGACACAACATGGGAGCCTTGAACATTTCAAACGTTTTGGCACGGCGACGTTTTCAAAAAATAATTTGCTCCTCCTCGTCCGTGTTCTCTTACACCTCCGATACTCATCTGGGTCACTCGAGCCAGAGATTTTTTGCCAAAGCCTCTCTCCTTCACTCTGGTGATCGGTAATCAGTCTGCTTTGATGCATAGTTGTGTAACCTTGACTTTCAAGATAAAGTTGCACCTATCCATTGGAAAGGTCAGGACCAGATGTTAATTAACCAAGAGGGAAATGAACTAATGGGGGTTTTCGAGTGGCATTTAACGAGACATCTAATCCAATGGAAAGAACAGTCACAGTATCACGTTTTTTTATTTGGTGTACAGTTCCTGGGCCCTTTGATGGCAGACATGAATGTGTTAAACTATAAAATCAACAGTTTTAATAAAAAAAATAAAATAGACTCCTAAATTTATTTTTTAATGCAATGAGTCCCACAATTTTGTTTTGTTTTATAGCGAATAGCATGAAACGTAAAAAATGTTATGCAAAAAAAAAAGAAAGAAGAAAAAAGTGACACACATTTATTATTTGCACATTTTGAGCCCCTATAAACCTTACAGAGTGCAGACAAAAACAGTTTATATTTATGGAAATTCAACATCAACTGTTTGTAGAGGAAGACTGGAGAGCGAGCACTGCAAACTCTGAAGAGGGCAAAAGGGAAACCCACATCCTGTTATCTGTCACTAAACTACCATATTAATAGCTGTTAATGTTCCCTACACCCCCAATTAACTTCAAACTGTGACTGCCACTTTGTGCGGTTTTGATCACATGTCTGCCTGAGTGGCCATGCCTGTCGCCGTATAGCTAGTCACATATGTGTTTGTATATGCGAGCGTTTACAGAGGGCTGAGCACGGGCTTTGAGAGCTAACGTGGCATGCAGGGCACATGTCCTCAACAGGAAGCTGGCAGTCGCACAACTCCAAACTTTGCAAGTGCATTGAGCGAGTTCGGCTAACTACAGGTGATGCTCTGATTAGCATGATGCCAAGCCGAGTGTCACCTGTTCTTTCTCCTCCCGTGGCTCCTATCAGGTTCAAAATGATGCCTCTATTTTGCAGCTTCGCCCTGCCTGACAGGGAGTGAGCACCCTCTCCAAAGAGTCCCCCCAAATGTGTCTTTATTGTCGCCTCTTTTCGGCCTTTATCTTCGAGTTTCTGCCCTCCGGCGTGTCTCCGTTCCCCCTGTGGTTTTCACATGCGTGACCCTTGTATCACCATCTGGTCCACATTGGGGGCTGCCACTGTCATCTGCTGACAATTACTGTCACCTGCACACTGTGCAATACGATAAACACATGCTGCTGTTGGTGGCTTGCTGCAGCATTTTGCAACGTTTCCTTAAGCTTCCATAGAAGTGGTGTATGAGAGAGAGAG
>NW_015114864.1:35877-43137 GCF_001443285.1 Poecilia latipinna
CATTTGAATCAAGACATGTTAAGTTTTAAAACTAGCTTATTTTAAATTTATTTTCTCAACAAATGTTAAAATTAGCACAAAATATGTGATTGGCTAGCTTGATCTTTTACCACTATTTAATTTCCAATCATTTCATTTTCGCATGATATGTTCAAGTGCAAAACAAGCAAACAAAAAACCAAATAACTATTTTAGATCACTGGTTTTCAAAACAGTTTTAATTAATGCACTTAATTAAATGCAACAGCTTCAGTCCTAATATGCTGCATGAATTGTGGAGGATTCTATTCAACTGTTCCTTTTTTTATGTAGTTTATAAATATGAAATGTTGCAGGTTTCTAAATGAACTCTAGGATTGAAACCTAAGACAAACATATAAAGTTAAACTAAAACCTTATAAATAATTAAAGGAATTTTTTTTTAAAAAAGTGTTCGTTTTTGCAGGATCTTAGGGGAAGTCGGTAGGTTGGATTCATGGGAAAAAAACAAAAACAAAACAAGGATTGACAGAAGAAACTTGAGTTAGTAGATCGATACGTATTTAGTGTTTTTAGCTCACTGTTGTATCTCTTACAGCTTCCATTACAATTACATGCAGCAAATTCTAGAAACTTTTAGGACTGGCTGTAACTGCTTTACTCACAGAAGAGTTGACATCACCGCAGAGCAGACAGGCTGTCACTCGTACAACGGCAATCGAAGTCAGTGACTCGATGCAATTTGCTCGGTTTCCTTAGATTGGAAACATTTTTTTTTTTTTTTTTTTTTTACCAATTTAAACTGAACTCGTCTACATTGTTTTGATAACTAGGATCAATGCGATACGTTTGTAATTGACTCGGAATTTGTGTGTACGATTGGACTAAATTGACATTTTTTGTTTGTAAAATACCTTTTAGATTGTGTTATGAATTTATCCTTAATTTAGCATTTTCTTCAAACTCACAGCAGTATGACATCTTCACACATCTTCACACCATCGATGACAGTAACATTAACTTCTCAGGATTTCATTTCTGAGACGTCCGGAGTATCCCTCTAATATTAATGACACTCTCCTACAGCCCCTGTTTGTCATTACTGCCGTAATTTTCAAGTCGAGGCGCTGAGGAATTCCCATAAACATGTTTATGTGTCTAAATCACTGACCTTTACTTGCACAGGAAATCCATCTCTGCTGATACGCAGTATCTCAGTGATAAATACTTCCCTTCAAATATTTATAATGGGATCTGGAAACCGCAAGAACATAATAGTTTAAATTAGGCCCATCAAAGCCAAGAGCCTTGCTATACAAGATCCAATTTTTGAAGTTTATGATACACGTTTCACACGCTGTGGTGGGTTAAGAAGACGGGGCTGTGGGGGCGCGAGGGGGAGAGAAAGAAAACCTCCGGAGTCAAAGGTTGTAATCATAATAATTTAATGATGGCTGTATCCTTTTTGCAGTAAATCCTCCCAGCCAGAGAATGTAGCTTTGCCTCAGTTAGGAGGTTTATCTTCCTGTTACTGAGTCACTATATCTACTAGTGACGGACAGTTATTTGACACTCGTCGGCAAATTAAAGCCCCTGCTGTAAAAAATAAAAAATAAAACGCAACGTGAAGCTGGGCAGTCTATGTTTATTTAAATTAATAAGTGTGGATATTCATGTTTCATGGAAAACATAAATACAATGAAGTGAACAGTTATTTTTTGTATATGTTTTAGGCTGGCAAAAGTCACAATTGAGCAAATTCCTACTTTTACATTTATTTTACAGTTTCTATAATCACTGAGGATTACATGCAGTTTTCTTGCTCGTCTCTTTCTAAGGTGGTTGAAATGCTAAAAACATAAATCATCCTCGCTTTTTATGTCTCAAACATTTTTTTCAAAGAATCTCGATTCTGAGTACAAATGACCATTTTAGGTATCCTAGATTTTAAGCCATCTTTTCTCTTTTAAAACAACACAGAGAAAGGGGGATATCTCTTTTATTTGAGCAGAAATAGGAGGCAATTAGGCATATGCCAAGTTTTGCACTCCCAGCAGTTAACGGTTAGCCATTTGTTGCATTCCTGATTATAAAATGCTTCAGTCTTCTCTGTCACTTTGTCACTGATTGGTTTTCTGCCGAGTACATAAAATCTGGGGTGTAATGGTAAACAAACAAACAAAAACTGCTACCTAAAATGCTTCCTTACACACAATTTAAAACGGTTGATGTGCCTTTAATTCTTTCATAACTCAGATGCTCAAGCACGGATACGAAAGTGTCAGGCTTAAAGCAAACACACCTTTCCAGCTCTGCCCATAAATTTGGAATGAGGCTGAGATGGGGGCTTTGTGCCGGCTTGTTGTCTTGAAGCCCTTTTGTGACTCACTTTACAGTATGATTAGGGTCATTAGCAAGTTTTATACTTTGACTCACAACCACTGTTCAGGGAAATATTAATCACTTTTCATCAGACAGGTTAAGATCAGGTTTGTTTTGTGGAGGTTGCATGTTCTCTGTGCACTTTCCAAAAAAGTAGATTTTAAATTGATCCTAAGTGTATCTGTACGCCTGTCCGTCTCGTGCTCCAGTTGTTTAGTGGGTCTCAAAGGTCTTCAAAGACCAGGCTCTGTCCACCCTGGACCCTGATCACAGAGATAGATGGTGTTCACTGCAGAAACACAAAGTGTTACCAAGCATTTTTGTCTAGTTTTGATCCAGTTTCTATTGCAAATACCTTAGCTAGCTTGAAATAAGCCAAAACTAACTTACAGGAAAGTTTTAACAAGATATAGAGGCTTGTTTAAAGTAAATAATTCTTTAATGTTGATGAAAAAGTACGAGTTCCATTGGCAGATTATTTAGCTTATGACAAGACATTTTTCTAATACTTTCTCATCATTATTAAAGAATTATTCACTTAAAGCAAGCCTTTATATCTTGACGAAAAGCTACTTTTAAGTTAGTTTATCTTATTTTAAGTGCAATAAGATATTTGCGCTAGAAACTAGACCAAAATTACTTGGTAAGATTTTGTGCTTTTACCGTATTTATAAAATTGTGGCAGCCACAGCTGCTAAAGGGCATTCTTTAGAAATGTCAATGTTTTGATCCATCTTCCATCCACTTTTTCTTTCTTCACTTTCTCATAACACCTCACATTTTCTATTGGGCTCCAAAGAGAAGCACATAGTAGCACAACATATTAGCGCGACACAATTAAACTTGAATTTCATCAAAGCTTTTTCATAACAATTGAATACCCCGGAGAAAAATGCTGCTGATTGGTGTCCCTAAACTGTCCCCAATGGTTTAGGGAGCAGTTGATAATTGTGAGCGGAATAGATGCGTATATCAAATAGTTTACAAAATGAAGCCAGCTGTGTTTCCCCTGCATACTGTGGCTTCCTGACACGCACCATTAAACCTTATTAGCCACTTCCTTAATCTGAGATCCTCCTCACCCCATCTTCCACCCCTCATATTAACATTTTCTGTTCCCCCAACTGGAAATTATTTGCTTTATTGTAGAGTGTCAACGTCCCGTTTTAGTTTTTTGACACGACATAATTGGCACTTTAGAATCTAATCATGGACGAGAGCTGCGTGATTGCAGTCTTTTATGCGGAGATCTCCGATCACTCCGTTGTGCGCGCATCCCTTTGGGCTCGACGTGTGCGCTTCTCTCATCTGTGACGCCTGCGATGGTCGGCGTACCTTCTCTCCCACAGGTCCCCTCCTCAGCGCGACGCTCACAAGCCATTAGATTTAAAATGACTCATAAAGAATCAATTACAAATGATAGAACAGAACCGAGGAATATCATAAAGGGGGTGTCGCGTGCTTCGCGAATGGCTCGTGAACAGATGTTGGCGAGCACATAACATGTCAGACGCATTATTGTTTTTACAGAGACATTGCCAAAAGAATGCAGGAGATAATTACTGCAGTGCTTTGATGGGACAATCATTTCTTAAAATGCAGGAGGAAGAGTAAACCGTGACTGGAATAAGTATGACGGCTCGGGAAGTTTACAGTTCATCGTTGGCGGTACACGAACAGTGAGGGCAAGCATGAAATAAGACATGAAAAAATATGGATGACACAATGCAGCTCCAGGCAAAACAGCATGAGATCACTAATAAGTTATTTACTTAAAAAAATAAAGTTTAAGAAACATCGTTGTCATTGATTGAACAAAGGTTTTACTTTTTCAGCTGTAGTAGAGAATAACGGTTCAATGCTTAAAAGAAGTTATGTAATCATCATGTTATCAGCATTTTCCTTATTCTGCACAACTATAATTATGCAACTGTGTCCGCAGTTAAAAGGAAGTGCTTACCAGAGAAGTTCACAAGTTTTTTTTTGGCTTTTTTGCCCCAAAGTTGACTGATCAGACGCTGGAACCACTTCAACTAACTCCTTCTGATTTAGAGGAGCAGTGGCCCCAATCCACACTCACCACCCTATTTCTCTTACTGCGCCCTGAAACTCTGCTCATCTCAGCAGCTTGTGTGAAGGATCTTGAGCCATATCTCATGACATAGAAAATGGGGTTGGAAAATTGGAAAATCAAGATCTTTGCTCTTTGGCTCAGTTCTTTCTTCACTATGACAGGCGGCAGCAGCACCCATATTGCTGCAGACAGATGCAGTGACTTGTGGGTTGTACACAAACTCCTACCTTCTGAGTCACTGTAGTGCATGCTTAACATCACATCATCTGCAAAAAGCAAAGTTGAGACCCTGAGATCTCAATACACCAGAGACCCTTATCTCAATGACTTTGTGCTAAGGTCCCCTGTATGAACATCACAATCAGGATTAGTGACAAGAGGCAGCTGTGATGGAGACCAACATGCACTGGAGCTCGAGCTCTGAGACAAAATAACTACTTTTGTTCAGAGCTAACCTGAGTTTAGCTTGAGAGACACAAGTCCTTATCGGTAACTAGGTCAAGTTAAAAACATCTGTCTGTGTAAATATCTCATGTTACAATATGGACATCTGCACCTTATGGACGAGTGCAGCCTATATACATGTACTTTTTCTTTAAAGTTGTTTTTTTTCCCTCAAAGTTAGAGGGTACTACTGATGTTCGATTGTGCCGGAACATCTTCACTTGATGCCTTCCACTCATTGCATGAGTGCTACCTTTTTATTTTAGATGAAAGAAAAGGTCTCTGAGGGTTGGGTTGATAAAAGGTCTTCATTTTGGTCTTTTATTGTCTAAATTTTAATGAAAAATAACTTGTTCCATTGGTAGATTTTCACTTATATCGAGACGTTTTTCCCCACAAGTGAAACAATCTGCCAATGGATCTAGTCCTTGTCATCACGATCCAGGAACCATAAGCCGTCTTCACATCTACAAAACACACATGGACAAACAAACTCCTGTTACTGACTCATATCATCTGTTACCTGGCCAAAAAACATAATTTATCGACAGACGTGACAAATTTGCAGTGTTATACAAAAACATCAAAGCAGAATACATTTTCTTCACAGCCTTGTTTCGGGGAATGTTTACTTCCTGAACTGGTGTAGTTCCACTCTGCTTCTCTGCTTTCTTGACAAGAACACTTTGCAGGATACACACGATGCCAGCCACTCTCTGTTATGGAGTACTGTATTAGCAGAAAGCCACTGTTTCATCTTCTAACATATTATTTTCCCTTGTGCTCCGTAGGGCCTCTGTGTCTTTGAAAAAGAACGGCCTGATTAATGTGTAACTTTACGATATCGAAACACATATCCCTTCTCTCTTTGTCTTAGAGGAGCCTCGCGTGTCCTTGAAGCTTTGCGAAGTGTGATTTGTAAATGAGATAGGTGAGTATTACGGACCCTTGGTATTTCTCTTGGCTCCCTACGATCAATTAAAGCGCGACAATAATAAATGTATACATTTAGAGGGATTTCGCCGTGGTGACAAATGATTTTACCCTTGAGCTATTGACATTGTCTGGGAATAAGCCGTCTCCACCCCTGTTGTGTATTCTGTTGGAGGGGCCCTTCCTCTGCTTGGGGAGTGTGTTTGGAAGGGGGGAGACACAGCAGACACATATTCATCATCAACATCTGCACCACAAGGCGACAACACACACACACACACACACACACAAACGCATCCACATTAAAATAGATTTTCAAGTGTTTGCCGGCACCACTTGAGTAAGAGTTCAGCCTTGTTGCATATTCATTTACAAATCAAAAAAAAAATTGAGATTCTTTGCTAAATATATTTGTGTTTTTTTACAGGAAATATTTGTCTGACTGTGTTGCTCACTGATCCCATCTTCAGACTGAGGTAATTGGATCCCCTGTAGTCAAGTGAATGATGATTGTGAGCACTCTTATTAAGTGGGATGAGAAAATTGAAGACTCGATGTCGTTGCATCTTATTTTGTTGTGTGGGTGACATTTTCTTTGCTCATTAACTCCACAACTCTCTTTTCAAATGTTTGCTCCATTCCTCCATCTCCATGGCCGACGGATTAACTCTTTGCAGCTAAGAAAGAAAGAAAGAAAAATAAAGGGAAACTATACCGTAATCCTCTTCGGGTTTTATTCATGGCTTTGGTGTGTTACTAAGTTCATTTGATTGATTTGGTAGAGGGTACAATGGGATTGTAGTAATAGAAGTCATTAAGTCGAAGGGGCTCTAATATTACCAATCTGCTATCCCCTGACTGATCTATCAATTGGTGAGATATTCTTCAAAAAGTGGGGGGAGGGGATGGTTTGTGAGCGGGTGACACATTTAACATATTTCAATAACGTCATTTTCATGTGAGGCAGGTCAGGCTGTGAGTACAAAGGGCAATAGTGTTGGAGTATGTGAGCGGAATCAGGGCATATGCTAAGCAAATCAATAAAACATTAAAGGTAGCATGCAGAGAGCAGCCCATTTGGTACCTGTCTGCCAAGGGCAATGGTCTAGCCACTCAGAAAAGAGAGAAGGATTGGAGTTGCTGGGCTTGAGGAATGCTCTGGCACTAACATAATTGGAAGGTAGTTGCCTTATGACTGCAAATTGGGTTTTGCGCTTCATCAATAGGCATTTTGACAAGTGGCGTCCATCACGGTGAATCTCACTCTTTGCCGGGCCGAGCAGAGACAGAAACGTCTCAATAATTACATTAAATCTCTCCGTCTCATCCACCCCCAGCAACCTCTTCCTTATTGTCGAACAAGAAAAGCAATATGGTATAATTAGGTTTGATTGGGATGGTAGCGGCAGTGGCGTTGGTAGCGGGTGGTGTGGGTGTTTGGGGGGGGG
>NW_015114864.1:46308-52209 GCF_001443285.1 Poecilia latipinna
GGGGTGGGGGCGGGGGGGGGGGGGGGGGGGGGGGGGGGGGGGTTGTGGGGGGGGGGGGGGGGAGCGGGGATTCAGTGCGTTTCCGGTGAGATTTGCAGATGAATAGGGTTGCCATAGCGACGTGCATCTGTGTCCACCGGTGCATTAAGGATAAAGCAAGGCACGTGGGTGCGTTGGACAACACGCAACATCTGTTAAGTGAGAGCATGCCAGGCGTATTGACACTGACCCGCTGTGGCAGATGAGCTAATGGTTCTTAGATGCAGATATGCGCCGGTTATTGATGACCTGCTAGGAGGTTCATGCAGAGGGTTCCACCTGAGAGCTGAGTAAAAATGAAGCGGCGCAAACGTCTCGCCTCGGTTCAGATTCGATGTTTTCTCTCTCTCTCTGCATCTTGATTATCACGGTTAGACTGTAGAATCTCTATGATTTTTAATTTTTTTAATTGTAATGTTAAGATTGGCAATATTTACGATCATAACAGTTTTAAGATTGTAAATG
This sequence comes from Poecilia latipinna, assembly GCF_001443285.1. Classification (NCBI taxonomy): domain Eukaryota; kingdom Metazoa; phylum Chordata; class Actinopteri; order Cyprinodontiformes; family Poeciliidae; genus Poecilia; species Poecilia latipinna. The sequence continues at coordinate 46,813 of NW_015114864.1, forward strand.
TGTAGCTCTAGTTTAAATGGGATTGAGAGTGAATGCCTGAGCCAANGTGTCTGCTCGTCGATTTGTGTGAATACTGTTTTTTAAGGCAATTGCAATTGAACAGTTTCTCTCTCAAAGGTCTTGACTTACATGATGGACATATTTTCTGAAGTTGAAGTTGCCTACATCGATGGAAAAATTCTGTTTCCACCTGCTTGCTGTGTTTCCCCAAGACAAGAGTTAGCAGGGTTCAATATGTTTTGCATTGATGTTCTATATTTTTACAGACTTATTTCCTTTATAGTGTATTCAAGATCATGTTGAACGAATAGAAGGTATTTCCATTTTCAGGCAATGCTGTGTGAAAGCGAACGACACCAGATGAAAGAAGGAATTTTGGTCCCCAGTCAAACCGAGTCTACTGGACGACGAGGTGTGAAAACCCCCTCAGTCAGTAAGTCAGCCAGTTTGTGAAAACAAAGACACGATTTCATGAATTACTCAATTTTCGGTGATCATTTCAAGTAGTAAGTGTAGTAAGTCTACGCTCTAATCAACTCTAATCATTTCTGGTTTTAAACTCCAACTTCTCGGACATTTGAACGCCCCATCTGTCAGCACGGGGGTTAACGCTAGGAACTACTTTGAGGGTTTTCTTCTGGGTTTGTAGCTTAAAGTTCCTGCCTTCATATCTCGCCTGGCAAATTTAGGTTGTGAGACAAACTGTAGTTCAATCTGAAAAAATCCTAACCTCTTTGTCTCGTGAGATCTCGACATGAAATCCCATCACAGTCCTTGCAAGTTTGAAACAAGGAACATAATTATTATTTGTCGCTCACTACTCTCACTCATGAACCCGACAGGTGAGCAATAAATATCATCAGCATCGTGACCTGCGATCTTTATTAAAATATAACCATACTCTTCCTCTGTACATAGAAAACTTACCAAGGCTGTTGCAGAATATTTTGAGTGGAAGAAATCGGCTTGCACAACTTTCAGTACCGTCATGAAGAGGAAACGAAAAATTAGTTTGGCCAGTGGGAATGTTTGGTGGAAGACTGCATGAGGACGGATGAATCTCTGGAAAAAAAGGAAAATGAAAAAGATGGATGGATGTGTTCCTTAATGTTACACATGTCTGAAGAGGGAAGCAGAAATGGGAGACATTTAGTAGACCTTTTCACGTAGCGAGTGCTACAAGCCACCCCCCCCTCCGTCTTTGTGTCCACTTCGTATAAACACTGGATTAGGCAAATAAAACAACAGGAAGTATATGACAGAGCAGCTTTGTTTGGTGAGCAGTTTGATGTGTCATCACATTTGGGTTATGGACATTACTCCCCCTGTTTTTGTTTTCAAATTTTGTAAACTTTTTTGCGGGAGATGTACACAGATAAGTGGATGTTTGGATTGCTGCTTGTTTAGTCATCCAAGCGTCTGTTATTGCAGTCATAATGAAAGGCCATAATTACAAATATCATTTCCACGGGGGGAGGGGGGAGGGGGAGACACACGCAACATGCAATAAGGACGATGGAGATGACACACCGACATAACCCACTCGAGACAATTCCTTTTCCTCCTGCATTTCAAAACTAAAGCAAGTATTTTTCCTCCGTTACGCAACCCCCACCGCTCAGGTCTCGTAAAAGTTTCGGCCGGTTGCCATGTTGGGTTTTCCTGTACAGGAATCACCACGAGGGGGCGGGGGATGTGGGGGGGGGGGGGGAAGAAAAAAAATTATCCTGCTATTTTGGGGGCATATTTCTTCAAAATTGGACAAGTCTGGGGATCTGTAATAAACCTAAGTGCTGGAATGAAGAAAAACCTCCTTTTAAAGGCGTCCACCTTGGGGAGCATGCCACTGAAAATCCCGCGGCTCTTTTTAATACATCAAAGCGGCAAATTAATCCTGAATACAGCACATGTACAGGCAGGTAAATGAAGACAAAGCCACGGCGGACCTGGGCTACATGGAGCTTATTACAGGCCCTTGATAAACTCAAACTCAGGCCTGACAAATGGCTTATAGGGAACTGTGGGATAAACGTGTTCTTTATAAGCCTGTCACTTTCTGAGGCAGGGGGAAGCGGGAGAAAAATGGAGCTCAGGCTACAAAGTCTGTCTTTACCGTCTAACTGTACGCCGTTATTTTCCCCTTCCCTGATATAGATGACGATATATTTATTTATTATTGAGTGAATGAGGAAAGTGGAAGAAGAGGAAAAAAATAATTGAAAACTATACAAATTGGTTATTTTTCTCCTGTTTTTTTATCGCTCTGTGACTAAGCCTTTACTCGCTGTCGTGACAGAGGGAAAGGAAAACCGTGTTTTGGAAGATTATGGTTGGGGGCAGTGAGTCAGGAACGGCTGATGTGAAACTCCAGGATGTCAGAATTGTCAAATGGGGTCGCTAATTGCTGTAATTATTACGTTTTATCTGTTGCATGATGAGTCAGTGGGCAGGTCGCCGATACGGGATGAATAACCCGCATTTTAGGGTGCAGAAAAAACAAAAACAAAAGAAGGACTTTGGATATATGATCTCATTGACAGCTTCGCATTGTTTAACAGACTCAAAAAAAAAAAAAAGAACACTAAGCAGCGATTTTAAGAAACGCGGAATATGATGAGCCCGAACAGCTGCAGCTGTGGATTCAGTTTCTTTCTTCTGAGATAAAAGAGAAAACAGCATTAGTCCCCTCTTTTAAAACAAAAAACGAGCAACACGACGTTGAATTCTTGAATGGCAGTAAAATATGAAGTGGCTGGTATTTTAATGCAAAACTTTTGACCTGTGGAAAATTTTTAACGAACTGTTTCCTGTGATCAGTGCGGATGTAATGATATGAATACTCAAAGTTAAAGCTGCCATGTAACTTTTATAAAAATATTTTTTTACATATTCATCAATACTGTCACTATGTCATTAGAGTATGGTACGAAACCCATAATCTGTGGGAAAAAACAAGTTCCTCTGCCTTCTCCCAGTGCTAACGAGAAACAACCAATCAGAGCCAGGAGGCGGGTCTTAGCGCTGCCAATCATACCCATTTGCGTGCTGCTTACCTCGCCTCCTCCCCCTCTTGCTCTGTGGTATGAAACAGCTTCTTCTGGTAAGGCAGAGTCTGTAGTGAATGCTAAGGCTAGTTAGCATGGCCACAGATAAATGATTTTCCTGTAGCAGTGAGTTCTTTCTCTACCATTAGCACATTTAGCAGCACGTTCACAAGGTTGACTGACAGCGACAAGATCCTCCTCCTGGCTCTGATTGGTTGTTTTTGGTCAGGAGCGTTGCATCTTTTCACTGATTATCTGTCTCATGTTCTGTATGGCAATAGTTTTAACTAGTATGCAAAAAAAAAAAACATTTTATTTTATAAAAGCAGCTTTAAGAAGTAGCCATAGAGAAAACTTTGCAACAGAAAGGGTGCTGGTAAGTGATTACGCTTTTGCTCAGCCACGGTCAACTGAAGTCAAACCATTACATACAACTAAACACATTTCATATTTGCCAAAAAAAAAAAAAAAAAGCCTGAATGTTTTTTATTAACTGGCAGCTATTAAGTATTATTGGATGAGTCCAAAGAGCCACTTTTGAAAAACATGTCAGGTTGATTATTACTCAAACCCTAAACGGCGATTAAATTCAGATGTTGGTACGCCTCGTGAAAGTGGCGCACCGTAATAATTTAATATGCGACGCAAATATTTGAATCAGGTGTTTAATGTCTAGGGTTCTTTAATTTAGTGCCTCTGAGCGCATGAGCAAATATTGATGAAGACGTACCGAAGAGGTGACATATTTATTTCCCAGCAGGGCCGGGGAACAGTGCAACCCCCCAGAGATTGCTTCCTTTTGATAGCGAGCTCTGAAAGCTTCCTGTCACTTAGTGCAGTTTGACAGCATCATTGCTGCGATCATTGATCTGTTTGCTCGAGTTTGCATTATTAAGATGACAACTGGCGCGCACACGAGGGTGCGTGTTGGGCCACGTGTTTGTGTGCGTATCTTCACTGTAATGCATGTCTCTGATCCATTATAACCCGATTAGATTCCCTCCTCCTGGAAGCGCCGCGCTGTGACAGAGAGCATCATCTTTAATGGAGTTTGCGTGAAATTAAATTATACGAGCATCAATAAGCATAACATAATTCAGAAGAGTAAATGGGTTTAATTTATTGGAAGGCCGGGACGTAATGGCACCGGTGTGTAGGGAGTGGAGATGTAAGGGAGTAAGCTGGAACCGGCAGGTTCAGAGTGGGTTCAGCTGTGTGAACACGTGACGCTCAGCAACGCTTTCACTGGTCTGGCTATGAAGAGTTTCCAAAGTATTCACGTCTCATGAAGTTTTCCACTTTTTGCTTAGTTACAACCAACCTTGTCGTTTATTGTTGGACTTTTATGAGGCGTATCAACGCGATACAGTCCATGACTACACAGTATAGTACATGTAAGCACCCATGCAGTTCAACGTGCTTTACATCATAAAAAACACAAGGACAAAGTCTCATAAAAACAACATATAGGCAACAATTGAGAAACCGGTGACAAACATTACATTTTGACGAGTGCCATCGTCAAAATCATCAATACACATCAAATATAGTTCAGGAACTTTATTACCAAATTAAATACCTTATGTAGATTATATATTAAACTTACATTACTGTATTACAGTTTTCATTATTATTACTGATCTGATGTAAAATTCTAATTTTAAATGTCGTGTTTTGATACAAAGATTGATGTTTGAAAGCCTTTTTTCTGTTAATTATGTTGATTTTCCACTTGCCACTATTAAAAACCCAACATTTCAAATAAGAATATTGCATCAGACCAATACTAAAAAAAAATAATACAGACATGTGGGCTTATTATAAATTATATTCAACACCTGCGTGAATGTTATTTTCAGAAGTTACTTTTAATCTGAAAGTGTGGAAGGTTAACTTTGAGCATGTAGAGATATGTGTACATGTGCCGGAGTGGTCCAGTTAAATCCTGAAACGAAATGGGAACATGTTGCAAAGCTTGCAGAGAATGGGTCATTTTTTTTTATTTCTTCACAGTAAAATGTATAAATACATTTAAAAAAAACGTATATAAAATCCACACTGATCTTTGTGGTCGCGACGTGACCATACAATTTAAAATATTTCAATATTTCAAGGCAGGAATTTGGAACAGCGGGAAACTGGCAGATTCTTCATCCACATGAGTGGGTAAAGAAAGTTCAACCTTTTATTAGAGAGGACTGTAATTTAATGGGCAGGGTGCGCACATGGACTCGGAGAGGCGCCCGAGAGATGTGAGACAGAGGGGGAGTGAAAAAGAGGAGGAGGAGGGCTGGGTTGGGGGGGGGGGGGGAGGCAAAAAAAAAAAAAAAAGGGGAGGGGAAAACAAAAGAAA
>NW_015114864.1:55352-64925 GCF_001443285.1 Poecilia latipinna
GGGGGGGGGGGGGGGGGGGGGGGGGGGGGGGACGACAAAGACGAAGACAAAGATGGAAGTGAAAGACAGATGAAAAGACAGGAGAAGGTGTATTTAGGGCTGAACAGACTGGAGAGGAAATACGCCGAGGGACCAGGGCTCTCACTCTGTGTGTGTTGGTGTGTGTTTGCTGTGAAAAGCAGGATTTGATGGAGTGGCTCTTCAGCTGTAACAGTCAAGTGCATGATTGCCACATATGATGTTGTCATTTTGTGCCCCGACCTTTTCAGGGAAAGCTTTATTTCCCCCTCCACATTTTTTTTTTTTTTTGTGTTGGTGGGGTGGAGGAGACGGAGGAGGGTGGGAGGTTAATAATCAAAAATGATCTGCTTCAGTAGAGCAGATAAATAGTGTCAAACACAGCTGGGATGGAGAGGCGCTGACTGGCCACCACAGAGCTAAATTGATGGTTGTAGCTGCCGAGGTGACGGGAGGCAAGAAAAAAAAAAAAAGCCCGCCAAACCAAATCCCCTCTCCCCCTTTAGCCCCGCTCTTCGCTCTACTGTATGACACGGATAGACTTCTAGGTGTCGTATTTATTTTTCCGCTCCGTCGTTTTCGTGACGAGCCGCAGTCAGGGGGTGAGGCGGCGTGGACGTAAAGCGCCGCGTCGCCCCGCGGCTCGGGGTGACGGAGAGACTTCGGTTTACAATCTGAGGAGGTGACATTTTTATTCAATGTTTTTTTTTTTTCCTTCTTCCAGTCAGGTTGGGGTGTAAGAAATGTCTCGCCACATCACTGCCCCTGTGTGTGAGGGATTATGTCATACTCAGAAACACACACACATATTAAAACAGCAAAAAGCCAACAAGCTGTTAGAAACATATGTCTCTGTCACATTTCTTTTTTTTCCTTTTTCCCCCCTCCTCATCACAGGACTAGCTTTCTGAAAGATATACCGTCCACAAAAGCTGCTCCTTCTTTATCCTATAAATCAGTTTGTGTGGCAGATAAGAGGAGGCAAAGGAAAGCGAGTCAGTGTACTTTATCATCTTTCACTCCTCCGCCCTCCTCCGGCTGCCTGCTTTCTGGCACCAGATTTGTGGCCATAATCGAGAATAACTTACAGTATAATCTTGTTTGTTCCTTTCTTAAATGGAGCGATAACATCTCTCAGGATCAGGAGCAGAGAGGGAGGAGGGATGGTGTGTGTGCATGCATGCGTGTGTGTGTGTGTTGGGTGGGGGGTTAGAATGGGAAAGGATGGAGAGGCTGTTGCACTTCTTTTCTTTATGTGGACGTCTTAAAGCAGTGGCGTTTATGACCAGCTGCCTGGCTGCTTGGAGCAAAGAATTTACTCTCTCTCTCTCTCTCCCTCTTTCTCTCTCTCTCTTTCACACACACACACACTCGCATGGAAATCAGACAGTGCAGTCACAGGATGATCCAGAGGACGGGCTGTAATAAATATCAGCAATTTAAGAGGTCAGCAGAGGTCGACTGGTGAGGACGATCTCCTGTCATAATTTGTTTAAGGCTCTGCATGAGGTGGGTCAGGGTTACACATTCAAACAGGGTCATTATTGAAAAAGCCAAACGGATTTTTTGTTTTGTTGAACAGTCGCAGCTGCAAACTGGGTTTCTAAATTCTTCCGGAGAGCCGTGCGGCCATGATGATTGGTGATGGTTATCTTATTAAATACACCGACAATCAATAGTAAAGGCTAAAGCCTGTTAAATTGGTTTAGTCCAAGTTTTTGACTTGTGTTGGAAAATGCACTTTCAGGTTTCAATTTGGGCTGAAAGCATTATTGCTTTTGTCCGAAGCAAGATAAAGATTTTTTTTATTATTATTTATCTCTCAGATGAGTCAAATAATTTAACTGCTAGATGAGTTTAAATCAGAGTAAAACATTACAGTTTTAAAAAATATAAAAAAATGCTTAAATGCTTTATGTGAAGGAAATAAATAATAAACTTGATTTTAAATGAGCTATGGTGTTATAATAACTTACACATTAACAAAAGTACAGCAAAATACATGATTTATATACACAAAAAAGACATTTTAATGATACCTTGATACCAAAGATAATTTATTCAAATCATATAGGCAATCATATTCGAAAAAATGTTTTTTTGTGGAGAAAGACTGAGATTTTGAAAACGTGTCTCCAAGACGCTTAGTGTCACAAATGAAGTTAAGTGAATGGCGAACATTAACCTTCAATAGGTCAAACGTAGAATGTAGATCATTATCTTTACTCTGGAAAAAGTGTTCAATATTTGCAGATTCAGTGTTTCATGACTGCCAAGGGTTGAAGACGCAACAGGATAATACGGAGCATCTTTGCTGTACTCTGTGCAGCCTTCCTGTTTCCTGCTTTAAGACTTGTTCTCTCTCCTGCATCCTTGAATGCTACGTGGACTTTATTCACGTAGCAGTATGTTGTAGAAGCTTCTTGAATTTTCTCTGACTTCATTTTTTAGGCACCTCATCAGTACTGAAAAACTGCGTCACGTATTCTTCACTCAGTGAAGCATCCACTCACTGTCAGAAAAATCAAACGCTGCTTTGCCTGACCGAATGTTTGATGTTGTGTCCAGCAATGTCACTGACTGACAGGAAGCAACAAATAGACAATGAATTGAATTCTAAAAACTTCAAGGTATCAAATAAGAAGTCATTCTTTGAGGTGCTAGCACTGCCAGTCGTGTCACTGCGTCCGGGTGAAATGCATCACGTGCTATGGTGCATTTACTGATCAGGGAAACAGTTGGATTTTTTAATTTTGAATTTGTAGCGGAGCTGAAAACTGGTCAGTTCTGGTTACCCACTAATTTAGTTGTGTTAATTTAGCTACTTGCATACATGTTTAATGTGCTTGCTAAAGTTTCATCTTAAGACTCTTATTGCAAAAGAAGAGTAGCAAAAAATTGGGATACTGAGGACTCCCATTATTCAAGGGCATTAGGGAGTAGCTGAAATTAACAAATATTTCAGGCACCCTCTGAAACACCTTTAACTACTTGTTTTAATATTTATTGTTTTAATATTTAAAACAATAAATACAATTTAATACGCAGAGTGGAAAGTGTGTTAGCTCCACCGCTGAAGCTATAGTATTTCTTACTTTTGCATTTGGGGTTATGGGTAATCAGGACCAAGGAACATAAATGCCGCTCCAGGATAGTGTGTCAGGTAGCTTTGCATATTGGTATTTCAGCTTCCCACAATGCATTTTCTTTTGAATATTTTAAGTATGTTTTATCAAAAAATCCATGAACAGGCAAAGTTCCAGTAAATAGTTTGGAGATACATTCCATAGAAAAATCCACGAATAGGCGAATCAGCAAATAATGGACCACAAATAGCTACTAGTAGCAACATTTCTGATATTGAGTTCTGTAAACTCACGTTCCAAACTGTGTTTGTTTCTCATTAAAACCTGCTGTTTCAGGCTCCTGCTTGGTAGAGAAAAGGACACTTCTGCGCACAAATCCCTTATTAGGGAAGCTATAGAAATGTGCTCCCTGTAAATTATTTAAAAGGCTGGGCCATCTCAGAAACTTCCCCTGATAAAGCCCATCGGTGATGAGGCGCTGTTTGCTCACTGTCAAGAGGCAGACACGATGAAGCAGACACCCCGGTCTGCGTACAGCCTATACGGGCGAACCTTTTGCCACGTCTGGGGTGTGGCTGATGGATGGGCCTCCATTTCCCAGGCTTGGAAATCTCCCCCCCCGCCAACCTCCACCCTCCACCCTCCGCACAGCTTGGACAGGTGATACAAGTGTATATTTATTTATTTCCTTTAATACTCTTCTTTATCTCCTTCATTGTTAGTAGGCCTGTGAGATTGATCAATATTTAATTTTCTGGGAGAAGAAGTGGGGAGGAATGGGTGGGAGGCAGAGGGGTGGGGTAGGGGGGGTTGCTGCAGTGACACTCAGGATATCTTCCACCACATATTGGCTTCTCTCTCTCGTCCTCTCACTTTCTTTCTTTTGCTCATCCTTCCCTCATCACTTGTCTTACTCTATTCTGTCGTCGCCTTCCCACCTTCTTCCTTTCACTCCCTGTAAACCTCGGGTCCCGTGGAGGCGCCTTGCTCTTTCTGACCAACGGGGTTAGTCTTAAATGTAACAAGCGATCATAAAGGGAGTCTCGGCGCTCTTTTAGGAAGCGGGCCTCGGTTTGAACACAACCCTTTGACGACCTTTGATCCCATATGGTCACGGCGCACTGCTCAGATATGCCTTTTAATGACCAAGCAGTCCAATCAATGGGCCATTTTTCACTTGGAGAGTGGGAGGATTAGCTTTATACCATAAACGCGCAAAAAGAAGCAAAAGGCAGTGAAAACAAAGGGCAAACCGGTGACTCCGTTTCTGTCACCCACCCTCGCAGCCATCCCGGAAGATGCGAACACACGCTAGCTCCTGATGTGTACGTTTGGAGGTATGAGATGTGACGGAGCAAAAAAAAAAAAAAAACCCGCGTCAATGGAGGCTTCGAGATGAGAAATCGGAGGCCCCGGTCCTGCCGATAAAGCCTTGGGACAACTGCTTAGTCAGGTTCAACTAATCATGTCTTTGTGTCAATGTATTTGAAAAGAGGGAATTGTTGTCAATGACATAAGCCATTATTGTCTTGACCCCAGAGCCCTCTTTAATTAACCCATACATTAGATTTAACGCCAACAAAACAGAGTCCTCTCCTATTTTTGACCTAAACAAGTCGCACATTGGACAGATTACGAGGCCGTATCTCCCGTTTTATGTTAAATGAGCTTTAAATGGTTTGATACCAATCGGAATCTCCGCATCAAAGGAGGGAACACGTGTTGCAGAAAACAAAAGCAGTTTGTTTTTTTTTTGTTCTTTTTTTTTTTACTTTAAACTTTCAGATGCCAATTTATGAAGGAATGTTAAACGGCCCTCTGCGGTTAAAGCACACTCTCACAGTTGCCTCAATGAAAGATGAACCATCCCAGTTTCGCCTCTCGCATTATCAGGCCTTCTTTACAGTAGATGATCATGAAAGGGTGCTGATAGTTCTGTTCTGCAGGCCATTGAGGCTCTCTTTCTCGCTCTCCAGATCGAGGGCAGTGCCACTACGACGCTCATTACGCCCCCACCAAGACCCCAACCCCTTACACACACCCCCTCTTCCATCTGCTATGCTCAGTAATCGGCACCAGATTGAGGCGAGGAATCTCTCCGCACATGCTGGTGGTTTCTGGCTCGTTGCGTCCTCAGCTTCCCTTTGAGCCGAGGAATTTCGATTTTACATACACAGAGAGGAGAAATTACCGTCGCAAAGTCGGTCCTGTCTCAGAACGCCCGTCTCACTTTGAAATATCCTTCAGAGAGTCTTTGAAGTAAGTGATAAAATGTTATCAGGAGGGCAGAACGAAGGTGGTGGTGGTGGGGCAGAAACAGTTATCCTTTTATGGGTCTTTTAAAAGTGGCAGTTTTTTTGTTGTTTTTTTTCCTCTGTCTTTTCTCCACAGGGCTGGTTAATTGTGTCCAGCAGCATGTGGTCTCTGGGGCTTTGGTCCAGGTGTTGGTGTTAATGTTGGGAGCCCCTCACAACACCTGTTAGGGCCAACGTAAGCATCCGCACAGACGTTTGCTCTGGGTGCCCTGCTTAACCAACCTGAATTACTCCCACTGTGAAATGTGGTCATTTAGAGGCTTTTTGGATGAGCCGCATTAGCTGATGTAATCGCCGCGGAATCCAGACGAAACGTAGCCAAGCTTTTTAACAGTTGTTCAGTTTTTATTTGCATCCGTGGCGAGGACGCGCAAATGCTTTGCATTAAAAAAAAAAAAAAAAAAAAAAGAGAGAGAAAGAAAAAGAAAATTGCTGGATACAGGAAAAGTTCAGAAAATGCCAACGTTGGATTGAGGTTGGGTGAAAAATAGTTAATACATTACTGCATATTAAAAGCCCCACTCCCTACTGTTTTATAAATTATGTATGTATCAACTCAAAATGAGAAACACAGCAGACTGTCATTTACTTCAAGATGTGTTTCGATATAATGTTTTAGACTATTAAACCCACAAGGTGTAATAATTAAATAGCTACTTGCTTGCCCTTACAGTCAAAGAAATGATGAAAATCTTACAATAACTTGGAACTTTGACTAAACCAAGACGAAGGAGGACCCATGTTTATCATACAGTGAGTTAGGTGGTAGGACAGAGTCCAAAGTGGTTAACAGAAGAGAAATATTTCACTGTGAGACGATGAAATCATGAAACAAAAACCATTTGATTTAATATTCTTACCAATTTACTTTTTATTGGAATGATAAATTAACCATTTTACACCTGTTTTTCTTAAACTTTTGTAACATGTTTTGTGTCTATGCTCCTCAGAATTTGGATGCCTAACTTTTCTGTTTCCTCATCATCAACATTAACAGTAGTGTGGTTTCTTCTGTCCTTTAAACAAACATTGCCTCTTTTCATTCTCTTTGTTTTATGTGCTTTTTGTCTCTTCAGTCCACAGAAGAGTACTTTCCATGAAGTCTTGGGGACCATCGAAATTTTTCTTTCAGGCAAATGTTCACCGTGGCACCCTTCCATGGATGTGATTTTCACCCAGTTTCTTTCTTATTCTTAAATTATAAACACTAAGATGAGCGTTTTAAGGACTCTCTGCACTATAATTTTGGGAGGCCGGACGCTGTAACCCTTTCCAAACTGAAAGATGTCAATGAATGTATGTTTTTTCCTTTCTTTCTCAGTTAGATTGGGCCATGATGTGTTGCTTTTCACGTTGTTTCACCCTGCTTCGTGTTGTGAAACGAGTTCAAGTGATTTTGTGATTTTAGTCAACAGAGGTGGCTGATCAGGCTCAGGTGTCACGAGTGAATTTGAACAATTAGGTTAATCACAGTTAGTTCAACAAGGTTAAATAGTCTGTCACCAAACGACCAGACGCAGGATCAAACCGTGAAAGCGTCGCCAGGTTCCTACAGAAATCAGAGGTGCAACACACCCTGACACAACACACACAAAGAAACATTTCAGACGGTTGAATAAATAAAACCAAGAACGACAATAAACCAACCCCAGCTCTGATTAAAAATTGAACTGTCTCATTATTTGCTCATCCATTTTAGAGATACTGGTTGGAAGATTACATGAATCTATTTTATGCATTTAAATAACTTCTCTTGTTGAGTTTCCATGCCTTTTATATTTACTGTTCTGTCTTTTTTATAGTAATAATAATACCACTTAATCTGCTGATTAGACAAAAGTTATATTATTTAGATCAACTACATGTGATCTAAATTGACCAAATTGTTTACAGTGTAGTACCTGGAAGTGGCCCACAGACCCCACTTTGAAACCCCTGGTTTAGGTGGAAGACCATTCCTGGGTAGAGTTCCACTTGTGCAATGTTTTTTTTTTTTTTTTTTTTTTTTTTTCTTCCTGAAAATAATATACAAAGCTTGAGATATTGTTTGAAAACCTAACCCTGCTTTTACCTTTACAACTTTCTCCCTGATGTTCCTGCCATGTTCCTTCATGATGCTGTTTGTTCTCTAGCAAACCTCTGAAGCCTTCACAGACCAGCTGGATTCACACTGAGATTAAATTACACACACTTGAACCTTTATTTACAAAAAGCTTGCCTCAGATTTTCATCTTGTCATCTGTTTTTCTTTTTTACTTTGAAAAGCACGAATCAATTGGAAACCTCAATAAACCCCACTGGAGGTTGTGGTTGAAATCCAACCAAATGTGAAAGCTCCAAGGGGTGTGAATATTTTTATTTTTTTGTTTTTGCAGGCGGCTCTGTAACACCGAAGTAGAGAGAACGCATTACGGAGCTCGACAGAACCCGACCAACCAGAGCGAGGAAGGATTTCCCAGCTGGAACATTTACATCACATCATATTTGGTGTTTTGACATGTTGCCCTTTGTTTCCTCTCTCGGAGACCCTCGGCGACCGCCGCACACAGCTTTAACAAGATGTTGTGACCTCTTAAGCAGTGGCACTTGAAAGTATTCTTCTTCTGTTCAGTGGTCCACAGAGGCCAAGTTCTTGCCAGGGATTATCAAAGTTAACAGGATTTTAATGGGCCCACGGAGACCGGTAAAGACCCTACCAGGGCCAGGTAGTGCCGTTCCCCTGCACACACGCACACACACACACACACACCTCTTGCTCCCCTAATGCAGTCAGGCAGCACTTGCAAGGCAGTGGCTAAATAATAAACAGATGGCTACTACCAGATACAGCCAGAGAGCCCCCTTTTAGCCCCCTAGTAAAAACCACAAAGGCGGCCCAAAATCAAGCGACAAGCTATTAAAGGCGACATGCAATTTGCAGGTCAAAATGTAATTGTGACCCTCCACTGTAAAAATAAAATAAAATAAATTTACCTTTTTGGTGTTTCTGAATCATTCACAGCTGATATATGGACAAAAGAAGATCTTTTAGCTATGATCGAAAAAACAAACAAACAAGGAAACAGTTGGTGAAGAAGCTACTACCCTATACATAGTTATGGCTCAGTGTTTTCGTTGTAACTCATTTGTTGTCCTTGTTAACAAAAACTGTTGCAGCTATTTCTGCAAAAAAGAAAAAATCTCATTTGAAAGCATCAGTCATTAAAATCGTTAAAATAAATCTTAGCCAGCTAATCCTTTCTGATTAGAATGTAGCTAAAAATGGTGGCTTAATCCTCATCTGTAATGGGTAGTAGGTAAGGCTGATATGTTTTTTTTTTTTCTTATCAAGAAATACATTTAGTGAATGTTAAGCTGTCATAAAACGTGCTTGCAAAAAATGTTTGTATTGGAGGAAGAATTCGGCTGCAATTTTAAGTGTTTAATTAGTTTAGCAAGAGCTAGTAGCTTAGCAATGGTGGTGAAGCTAAAGTCAAACTTCGTACAAGTCATGAATTAAAAACATATGTTGGACAGTTTTGTACACAAACCTGGAAAGCTGTAGAAGTTTGTCAGTTTTTAGTGTTGCTGGATTGCAGTCAGAAGGTCGTCGGTTTGATTCCAGCTTCTGCTACCTGTCATAGCCTCAAGAACAGCTAATTGGCGAAGGGAGACGACGCAAAACAGTTGCATTTTGACAGATGTCCAGCTATCGAAGTCACTCTTTAGTAGTCTGTAGATTACTTTGTCACGTTGTTGTGTGTGAAAGTAACAGTGGAACAGGGAAAAGACTAAGAGAAAGAAACTTACTTATTTACTACTAACTAAATTTCCTCTAATATCCTTATTCAAAACCATCCTGATTTCTCCTTTCTTTAATTTTAGAGTAATTTCCGTCATACTGAAATCATCTGGTGGTTGGTCCAGCCAACGAATGAGAGAGGTGAAAAAGTTCTTCAAACCGATTCATTTGTAGCTAATTTTTTTTCTTGTTTCATGGCTACTACTCTGACAAATGCTGCCATGGGAGGGACCTATCAGGGTTCTGCTCTTCAGTTCTTGTCAAGTACGAAATGTTTTCTCCAGGAAGAATTCTACTCTTGCTACCTTGGGTAAAAAAAAAAAAAAAAAAAAAAAAAAAAGGCCCCGGCCGTGTGAAAAAATTTTTCCTCCTA
>NW_015114864.1:68092-101704 GCF_001443285.1 Poecilia latipinna
CTCCGGAAAAAATTTTCCCTTTATTACTCGGGGAAAAAAAAAAAAAAAAAAAAAAAACAAATGGCTCCGAGTCTGATGTAAGATATTGTCCTCTAGATCAGACACCAATAATAGTGGAGAAAAAAAATTGCTTTCTTTTTTTCTTGTTGCTGTTTGAAAGAGTCACCAGAGGTAATGCCAGGTAAAACAGCAACAGAGCTGCTTAGGTGGAAACATTGTAGACTAGCTTAGAGACAAAACAAATGTTAATGTCAAACTCTTGAGTAAACTTTCCAACCTTTCAGTCATTGGCGATAAATATTTTTAGCTATGGACGTCAGGCAAAACAATTTTCATTCAAGTTGATTCAGATTTTCCCTCCTGCGTGAATTTCTTTAGGATCTACACAAGTAAAATTTGACACTTTTTTTTTTTTAATGGCTCAGTCATACCAGTACGTTTTTACATGCAGCAAAGACATAGAGCTCTGAGGGGTCAGATTTACACATTTTGATTTAAAAAAAAAAAAAAAAAAAACTAATGTTTTGATTATTTTGATTGGCCCTTTTCCTTGTTTATCATTTTGAGAAAAACAAAAGTGACATGGCCTGATTATTGTAAGCAAAGCTTTGCTTTAAGTATTACTTTTACAGACAGGAGCCTTTTATTTCCAGAGGGTTTTGTTCACAAAGCAAACTGCTGATCAACTTTCATAGACTTAAAAAAAAAAAAAGGAATCCAGGTCATAATTTTATATCCCCCCCCCATTGGCTTATTGTATTTATACAAATAGGCTGGCCTCTTTTCACTGTTCCTGTTGCAATAATCCATGCACTAAACCTCCTTTACAAGAAAAGGCTTATGATGCGAACCTTGTCATATTCAGCACCTGTCAGCAAAATGACCACTGTACCAGGCCAAGCCAGGAAAGTGGCCTATTCATTATCCTAATCTCATTAGTTAAGATCTGTTAAGTAGAGACTGGTTTTAATGCATGCTTTTTCCTTTTAATTATTGGCCATAAATACATGGGAGTGCATTAGGGCCTCGGGGCGAAGAGCAGAGCGGCTCCTAATAGATTAGGGGACAAGCACATTATCTAAATGTACATATCTAACTAATCATGCATCAGCCATAGCCATGTGAGCTTTGTGACATCAATTGCAGTTTGACATCTGACCCCAGCTTTGGCCTCTCATAATTATCCGGGCGAAATTGACGTCAGGATTGCATCAGGTTCCTCTTAACAATCTGGCCGCTTTCTTTTCCCGTAACGATTAGAGCCGCGTTGCTGTTTCTGAAAGAAAACAGATTTATTTTTTATTTTTTTCCCCTAAACTGCTTCCTGGTTAATCATGTTGGGGATTAAATTATTTTAGGATTAGATTTGAAAACATGATTAAGAAATGCACTGTGCTGTAAGTCTGATGATCTCAGAGAGAAATGTGGTGTGTTTATTTTTTTCTTCCCATAATTTACAAGTTGGTAAAAGATCAGCTGTTCTCTCTCTTTCTCTTCCTCTCAATGGCCTTAAAGTGAAAGATCCAACAACTTTCCTTAAAGATGACTGACTTGGTAGCAACTTCGTCGTGACACGAGATTCATGCATAAGATACATAAGATGTTTCGACTTTATTTTTGTCCCATAAAGGAGATTGTGTAGGTTCATAGCCATCTGCTTTAGACTAATAAATATTATTCTAGTTTACTAAATCAAAAACCATTAAAAGCAAGTTTATAATCAATAGATTAAACACAATTGGTAGCAGCAGTAAGATTCAACTTAAGACACTCAACAGTAAAACATAAATTGATAAACTTGAAAATGAGTTTTTGTGAACAAATAATTCATTTTCGTCTCTTACATTGACGTTCGCAGTGTGAAAAAACCTAGAGAGACTGTGTTGGTTGCTGCGGCTTCCTGTCTGACAGTCGTGTGAGAAACCAGGCCAGAGTGCACAGCTAAATAATTAATCAATAAAGCTGTGACATTTGAAAAAAAAAAATCCATTAATTTATCAAATAGTTGAAATACCTTTCTGTAAGTTTGGCACCTGGCTAACGAGGAGCTGAGCTAGCATTAGCTCTCGACTCAAGCAACAAAGATCTTTATTAGCAGCAACAGTCCAACTTTGTAGCCGCATATGCTAGGCAGATAAATCTTTACCAAGAAGCATTTAAGCTGCATGTGTATTTGAGGACGTGTTGCTGGGATATTATAGCAGCTTTCTGAAACCTGGGAGTTTTGGGGGGAAAGAATATAACTTGCTTGTATCAAAAACACACAGGAGCGATCTTCTGAACGTCAGCATAAGACAGGTTATGAAAAGTGTCAGTTTTTAGAGGGGGTTTCAAGTATTTACAGATTTGAGCTTTCTGTGGGCTGCTGTCAAACCCTGAGGGTCTGCTGTATATATTTCAAGTCCAAACTCAGTCATCTTAGGAAAGGAAAGGCTGTTTTTGTCACTCTCACATGAAACACATATTTAGTCTACTGTACATTACAATCCAAAAAAAGTGGTAAATAAGTTTTTTTCTCTGTTTATTGATAGTTTATGGGTTATTTTTCTGTTTAATTGTTATTCTAAATCTCAATTATTGAAGACAGTATATGAGTGGGAAGAATTTGGCAGCATTGTAGAAAATGGACACTGGGAAAGAGCTACCTGGAAATACAAACCTTTTTTTTTTTTCTTTTTGTACAATAAATAAATACGTTTTTAAGCGAAACAGTCGCAAATTCAGTATGGACCAAAATTATTCGATCATGGATTTTTGTTCCACAATCCAGCTGCCGTCCTGTTAGGCTACATCATAGCTTCTGCCAGGGGGAAAGTTTTGGACTGAAGTTCCGGCCAAACCTGCATCTGCTCCTAATCCTATTATTACATATCAAAGTACAACACAGCAATCCTTAGCACATTTCTGCTTCCGTATGAAATCGGGACTCCTCTGTTGTTCTTCTGGAGTTGCTCACCAGTCGTGGGGTCAAACAGGTTCCTTCACACGTAAAACACGTCCAACATCATGCACAGTTATGCGATAACTCTGCGTTTGCTGCACGTTCCCATGAGGCGTTCAGCACTTTGATGCCGCCGCGTGTGTTTCCCCATCTCCACAGCTGTATTTGTTGAAGCGCAGAAAAAGATTATGAGCTTTCAGCATCCCCGTACAGTAGGATCGCCGTTTGAAACCGCGGACCGTTCGCGCACAAACACAGTAATTACTGTCTTGTGTTCAGATGTTAAACACAGGTGATGCATCCACCCGCGTTTCCTCCCCTTTTTAATTACCGTACGTCTGACAACACGCTCGTATGAGTACATTAACTTCCTGCCGGCCGCCTCTCCGTCATTATCAGGCGGCCTCGTTCGTTCAAAGCAATTATGGCTCGGCCGACATGTGCGGATGGATGTCTGAGAGCAGCAGGTCATAACGGTGATATTGTATTGGCCATATTAGCCAGTCAATGCGAGCCCAGGGCAGGTTGATTTAATTACACCATAATACATGAGCTTGATTAGCCTGGCTTTCCCCCCCCCCTCGCCCCTGGAGCAAATACAGACTGTATGTCATAATTATAATAATGGGGCAAATGATGAACGGTTCAAAGTAATATCCCTTTGTGGTTTGTCACCGTTAATCATAGCAGTGATTTTTCTCTCTCTCTGTGTGTGTATCCGCGCAGCGCCCTGCGGTGCTGAAATTTATTGGATTTTGACACACTGTAAGGAGGGAATGAAAACTGACGTTCGATTATCAGCTGAAGACGATAATGGGGAAAACACATGAAACCAATTTTAAGTCATTTATTGTGGGAAAAAAAAAGAAGAAGAAAAAGAAAATGAATAGGAAATCTGCTTTCAGGCCAGTTTTACCCTAAAGCTCATGTTTGAAAAATAATAATTTTTCCCTATTTTCTCTGAAGTCTTAATGAATATACTAATCAAAGCAAACTTGGCATTCAGGTAAGGTCTTAAAATAAGTAAGCAAATAAATTAGTTTTGTTTCTTTTTTTTTTTGTAGTTATTGTGTTTTAAATTAAGAACTACCCCCCAATCCTCACACCTATCATCAAAGCAAAAATAATTAATTTGGAAATGCTGTTTAGAGATAATTTACATATAAATGTGTTTGGAATAAAAAATAAAAAAAAAAACACAAAGAAAAACAATACAAATACACCACGGTGATAAATGACACCCAGAAGACTACAATTTAGAACGAAAATGGAAAACAAGCTGATTACATTCAAGAACAGCTTCTTCTTGACCTGTCTTTCTTCAGAGAGCGTGTGGGCCCTGAGCTCAAGTTTCATGGTTTATTCTTCAACTCTGTTGACATTTTTGAAAATCTTCAACATTTATTTAATTAACCGAGATTGTCTAACTTTAGTTATAATGAGCAGAAAGAAAATTTAATTAAATGAATATGATTTTTCTTTAAAGTCATAACTGTGCAGAACTGATCTTAAGTGTATTGAAATTGAGTTAATTAGACTGTATTAGAGCCGATTAGCTTGCTGGCTTTCTCTTCTTCAGTACAATTTTCCACTGATGAAAAGTGGGTAATTTTTCTGATTTTTTTTTTCTCCTTTTTTCCAAGACATATTTTCTGTGAAAATCTGTAAATAATATGTATATATATATAAAATAATGTTAATTTAAAAAAAAAAAAATAAAACTGGTTAACATAACTGTACATTAACCCTGCAAAGTGCAGTATGTGTGGTGATTGACATGATAACATAAGCAGATAGTCATCATTTAAATTTAAAAATACCTAATTATGCGAAAATCATTCACCCCCAAGAAACCTTTTATTTTTTTTCTCTGTAATTTCTCTAACGTTTCTATAAAAAAAAAAAATTAAAAAAAACCTGTGATACCAAGTTCTGCCACATGGTGGCAGCAGAGCTTGGTATGAGCCTCCATGTGCTAGCTCGAGCTCATACTGAGTTGGGGTTTGCATTTCACTCATGAAAGCCGCAGCGTGTTTGATAGCGCGGAGCATGCTAATAAAACCCCGTGATGCGGCTGACACCGGCTGACACCAGGACAAGAAAAAAGACGCCTTCACCCTCCTCCTCCTCCTCCTCCTTTTCCCCAGTGTCTCCGTTTTGGGAACCCCTTAAATAGCCCAGCATCACCCGCTGCATGTTTATTAGTCATGTACCAGACGAGCGGCTGATGGACACGGATGCTCATTACCGGTTAGTGTTGCTTCATGAGAGACCAGTCTGGTCGTCAGTCACTCAGAGGCAAACAGGCCTGACTGAGGCGAGAATCGAACTGGAAGGGTAAATGTTGCAGAACAAATGCAGCTTTCACTATAACAGGGCGGGAGACAAAAACAAAAAAAATCACAATGCACTATGAATATGTTTATATCAAAACACGATATTTTAAATGCTTGAATTAAAAAAAAAATAGATGTTTTATCTGCTTCACCAACTCGGGTACAGTTTTCTTAGAATTTGTCAATCTTCAATAAAACTGCCTCAATCCTCCTTCCCCGTCTGTCTGTGATATCACCAAGTCTGCTTTTAATTAACCTCCACAAAATGGCAGTATTTGACATTTAAACAAAAACATTTCGCCCTCCTTGCCTATCGAATTCCCCCTTTACTTCACACACTCTGCGTCTGAGGAATGTGCCATAATGCTGCATAATGGGATCAGTCACTGAGCATTAGGCCTGAGAGAGGAGCAGACCGCAGAGGACTGACTGCACGGTTTCAGGCTGCTCTGTCTGAGGCGGCAGGTGCTTTTTGCATGAGAGGGTTCATCAGCACTCTGAGACATTTTCAATTGATTTCCCCCAGGATCCCCTGCAGTATTCGCACCAGAAGACGAAGGGATCTGAGCACCGCCACGGGGACCAGTTTCTCCCCACGTGGTAACAAATTTCTTGGTAAATGCAAATCCATACTCGTTTAATTCAGATGATCGGTGGGTGATGATGTCTGGTGTTCACCACCAGATGGTGCAAGATTATAGTTTGTACCTTAACAGTTACTGGATCTCTGTCTTTGTAAAAACAATCTCGTTAGCGACCTTTAAATGGTTTACTTTAAGAGAAGGTTTATAGTATCTTTTGGAGAAAAAAATAAATTAAATATTTTATGTGATTTTTTTTGTATTATTTCCATTTTATCATACATATATTTTCTATTTAAGATTTTTTTTTATTTCCAGAGAAATAAAAGAAAAAAACTAATATGGTTTTACTTTATTTCTTGGTGTTTCTCATAAGCCTTTAGTTGCACTTCCTGTATAACGGTGATGTACTTGTTACATTTTCATGTATTATATTTATTTTAAACTTTACTGTCTTCCTAGGCAAGTTTTGGAAAAGATGTTATTATTAGCTGAATAAAATAAAACTAACAAAACATGAAGGACAACGATTTGGAATTCATTCATATTGCAATATAATCTATGAAACAGCAGATGGCAGCAGCATTTCATAAAAAAAATTATCATTCACCACAAGGGGGAAAAAAACATGCCGCAAACGTACCTATTTTGTCTGTCTATATAACTTGTGTGATTTACAATTCATTCTGATAAAAATACATCATAATTCATATTCCACTTAATTCTTAAACTGTAGTTTTGCAAATTTCAACAAAAGAATCTTTACCTTCATCTAATAACTGTCCCTGAATCTCCACAAACGACAGCATGAAGTGCAAATATGTCGCATCCTCTGACATAAATCTACACAAATAGATCAACATGAGTAACTTTGTGTCAGAAAGTTTCCTGAACTTTATTCAGACGATTGACTGAAGATACGTCAGATCATGTCTAATGTCAAATACCTAGGTGGTCCCTGTACGACCGGTGTCAAAAGACTGGTGCTGCATTTAGTCGGACTTGTTTTTGGAGTTATTGGACTGACTGTCACTGGTTCTGTTCAGAACCTTTACAGACAGAATTTCTAGGGGCAGTCACGGTGTTGAGAGGATCCGTTTAGGTGGCATCAGGACTGAGCATCTGCGTCTTGCAGTTTGTAGTGGTCTGATGTTTTCTTCGTCAGACCTCTAGAGTGATCTACAGCTCTCTCTGGTGTGGTTCACAGCTGAACGTGAAGCAGCTGGGATGAAAACGGGGACCTCTAAATCAAAGACCGTGTTCTTAAAAATGGTAAATGAGTCTTCTTTGGTTCCAGGGGGTTTTGTTCTCATTTGACAGAAAAAGCAGGAGAGGTGCAGGTGGACTGGTGTAGAGTCTGTGCTGGTTTGCAGTGGTAAAATTCTTGATTTACAGATCGACCATCGTCTATGCTCACAAACTTTGGGTAAATACCAGAAGAATAAGGCTGAGGATACAAACTGCCAAAAAGAGTTTCCTCCACATGGTATGGGGTCTCCTTTAGAGATAGAGTGAGAAGCTTGGTCATCCTTGGAGCACCTCAGAGTAGAGTGATTGCTCCTTTGCATTGAGAAGAAGCCAGTTGAACCTGTAGGATCCCTCCTGGATGCTTCCCTGGTGAGGTGTTGTGTGTGTTTGTACTTAGCCCCTTTTGCTCTCATATCCCTGAATACAACCTGGTCCAACCAATTCTCTTCTGAAGTTATCTGAATTGTAAATAAAGTCCATCTGCACAAACTTCAATCTCAGCATAAAGCCAGCTGTTCTGGGAAGTTGCAAACCTCAGAGGTTTGTTGGAGAGCATTAGTGAGCAAACGGCATCATGGAGACCAAAGAGCACAGCAGGCATATCAGAGAGGAAGAGTTTAAACCAGGGTTATGTTATAAAATGATATCCCCAAGCCTTGGACATCTCACAAAGGTCTGTTCATTCATCTGTAATGTAAAAAACATGGGAAGCTGCAAACCTACCAGCTATCTATCTGTACCGATGGAGCTGGCGAGGAAAGCATTAATAAGAAAAAGGCCTCTGATAACTCTGGAAAAGCTGCAGAGATCCAAAGGTCAAGCGAAAGAATCTGGACAGCTGTTAGTCCTGTAATATCAAAAAATGCGAGTCAAGAAGAAAACCCATTCCTGAGAAAAATCCATAAGAACTCCCTTTCAGCAGTTTGCTACAAGTCATGTAGGGGATACGTCAAACATGTTGAAAGAAATCTCGGCAGGTGATGCTAAAGTTGAACTTTTATGGCCAATATGGCAAAAAAAATCATTTCCCATCACTTTGAATATACTATTCTCTTCGAGAGACAAAATGGTTTCTGAATCACACTGTGGGGTTGCTTGTGGGATTGATGTTGAAAATAGATGGAGCTAAATACAGGAGAAACCTGGAAATAAAGCCGTTAGAGACTCCCAAAGACTTGATCTAAAACACCCAGATATAAATCAAGTGTGATATCCATGGAGAACTGAAAACCAACGACTACAAACACAAAGTCCATGCTATACTCAAGACCACAAACAACTTATATCTTTAACAGCAGAAGATGTGATTTTGCCAAGTATTAAGTCAGTGGTGCTGGTAAAAATGCACACAACATATATATTTACTTTATTTGTGCAATATGTTAAGTATTGTGTAAATGTTTTTTTTTTTTTTAATTGTCAATTATGCTTATATCTTGTGTTGTTCTCACTTTAAATCTTAATTAACATGCATTGAAGTTTGTAGTTGTAATGGGGTACAATGTAAAACAGTTCATGTCTTTCAATGCTCATCGCAAGGTACTGTAGGAGACCGTCCTTTGTCTTAGTGATCATGTAATTCACAAGGTCCCAAGGAGAAGTACTTTATACACACATCAAACACATACACATACAAAATTACACAGTACTAACATATTCCAACAGGAGAACAAGCTAGAGCCTGACCAATGGAAAAGTGGTAAATTTCATTAGTCTGAGGGTCTTCTCACTCATGGCAAAGCATAGATTTCTGGGAAGTGCAAGAACCAAGGCCCTGAGTCACTCCCAATTGTGGGTCAGAGCCGTTTCAGGCTGTTGGAAGAAAATTATGTCAGAGGGGCCACTATGGAGTGCATGTTCTCAGCCCGGCTAGCAGGAATTCCCTGTGACAAGGCCTTACCTTTCTTCACACATGGCCCTGTGGACCTGTGGGATAGGCGCTGGGAGGTGATGATGTATGAAATTATATTGTCCAGATGTGTTTATACATGCATCCATAACTGCAAGAAAAGAGAGAGCTATTGTACTTGGCAACAACCACAAACTTTGTTGGATTTTATGTGACAGACCACCAGAAACTGTTTCAGGAGTGCGAATACTTTCAGAAAGGCCGCCGTGGCACAGACTTGCTCCCGGTCACGTGAACATACCATTCGTCATCAACGTGGTGGCTCTGGACCCCTCACCCGCCGCATGTTTTTTTTTAATCGGTCCACATGGTTTCTCAGAAGATAGTGGCAGAGATTGTGACACACAGGAGATGCTGAGTAATACCGCCTCCTGCTGCCAGGGATGACATCCCGACAAAGCATGGAGGATTTCCCAAAAGCATCAACTCCTATGGAGGAAATGTTTCATAATCCCAAATCCCACCATGCAGCTGTATAAGGCATTATTTCGCCATGTGTTCTGGTAAGTAAAGCAGCATATGCCAACAATGTCCAAAACACAACATGCAGAATTTTTTTTTTTAAAACTGCTTCCTTTCATGTCCTTACTGAAGCTTTGTGATATCTCAAGCCCGGTTTTAGAAAACCAGTGTTCATTGCACTGCGCATAGGATCACATTCAACAAGTCAATAAAAAGAAATAAGCTTGGCTATTTTTAATCTAAGTGTGCCACAGGTGGCTCCCAGGTGGTTAATCCGCTTCACAGCTCAGTATTCCCATAACTGGGGATGGTTTCTTGTTCGGACCTTGATTTTCAGACATTGGGTCAGTGTTTATTTATTGGAAAGGAATCCAAGGTCATGAATCATCATTTTTTTGCGTCACTCTGTTAGAAAACGTGCCAGAGTTGTAACAGAATATGTTGATTTACGGTTAGCAAATGTGACTGTAACAGCGGCTGACTATGCTAAACTAAAAAGAAAAAAAAAACTAAAGAATCCCAGAGCTATCCAAGATCTGACTGTAAAATTGTAATTTGTAAATTGAGACTATTACTTACCAAAAGTGTGCTTTTTGTAATAAACCATGAAAGTTATCGGCAGAGACAGCAGCCAGCTTTCCTACTTGAGTGTGTTTCCTGGAGAGGGAGCCCTCATTTCACAATTATACTATCTGGTTTCAGTGCAGAGGGGTCCAAACTGCAGCATCAGGGTATTCCTCCTGATTGGGATCGCTGTCTGAGGTCGGGAACACCACTTTTGGATCCAGCAGAAAAACATACCACCGAGTCGGGTTTCCTGAAACTAGGGGGGGACGCTTTAGGCTGCCCGTTGGAATGAAATGACTTCAGATGAATCGACGGCGAGGCAGAGTGTTCCCTCTCAAGGGATCTTTGATTTAATAAAGTCTGTTTCAATTTCTACAGCGTTCTAGAGTCAGCCCAAACAAAGAGAGAGAAGACGGCACTTTCTTCATTTTAAATCAGCGTGCGCCGAAGTAAGATAGAGTGTGCACGAAAGTTTGTGAATGGGTTTTCTCCCGATTCTAATCTGACTTTCACCCAAATGTGACAAATACTTTTTTTAATATGTGTTAAAAATTTGTAAAGGACATTGAAAACAGAACATAATCCAAATCTAAGTTGAAATCTACCCCCTCTGCTATCAAGTGTGAGGTGTGAAGGTTAAGTCTGGGGCCTCATAGGAGTGGTCCAAGATTTGAGCACAGCCCATCTTAGCTTATTCCTCATGTGATGCATTCAGGCTAGAATGGAATGAGAGCCAGATGGGAGGTGAATAAACGGAGGTGGATGACTAATATCACAGAGTGAATCATAACAGTTTTACCAAAAGTCTCTGTGGTGTGCCGCCGACAGCCAAAAAAGGCAACGGTGCAGATGTTGGACAACAAAAAATGCTGCAAGCGTTTTCACTCGTTTATGAAATATGTGGATTTTCTGCAACATTTATTTTTTTTTACAAAACCACAAAACAGTTTAGGAGTTCGGTAATAAATAAAGTTTTTGTGTCAATTCAGAAAGTACAGATGTGCTCTGATTGATTTTAAATAGACGTTTGCCAATATCAGATCAAAGCCCAACACATCCATTAAAGTTAATCAAATCAGTTTCATGAGTACGTTGAAAACGTCTAATAGCTTCAAGTAGCAAATGTAGTACAGGTGCGTTCAGTGTTACACTTTCTTAATCACTGACAGTGAACTCAGGTTGTAAAGCCACAAGAAAGTTACCCTAGAACAGATTTAGAACATGTTAGAATTACAAAAATTTTAGAGAAAGAACGGCTTTTATACAAAGTAAAATGTCAATATAACTTCCTTTGTTTACTGATTTCCTTTCACATCAATTCTAATTTGTTTTTTAGTACTGATGTGCATGAGCACTCCCAAAAGTACGCAACAAACACTTTGAAGATGTTGTCGGCCTGATGTCGAGTTATGGTCACATGGAGCACTTTATGGAAAAATAGATTGAAGATGAATCAGAAAAGTGAATTTTGAACAGCTTTAAGAAAAACAGCTACGCTGAATGAGTCGTCTTAATCGTATGCTGTGTTATATCGATTGTCTATGTTTTTCCGAAAATGTGTTGCTTAAAATATTGAAGTAGATGTCCCACTGCAGATGTTTATAATATAATTAAGGTGTTTTGATCTATATTTTGTATTTGTACATTTCGCTTTGTAGTTACTTTCATTTTGAATTTGTTATGTGATCTGCGTATGCTATGTATTTTTAGATGCCTATGTTGAACGCGTGGGCCTCAGGAAGAGTAGATACAGGGAATTGAAACTAATGGGCATCCAAATAAAAGAAACAAATAAAGATTTCCTTGTGTTTGAGGATTAAATATATTCATGATTTGAATATTCTAATTGAAACCATTTTCAAGGCAAAGACCTGGATCAGTCAGTTTGGTTGAACCCACATATCAAAATGTCATACAAAGAGGGGAAAAAAAAAAAAAAAAAACAAGTGTGAAGCACCCGGCCCACATGGTGACCCTGCAGCCCTCTAACCTCCTAAGTCATGCTTGTAAAAAGAAAAATAAATCCCTCCCAAATGGACAGCTGCCACGGTTTCCAAGCAACCCACACAAACAACAGGAAACGGGAGAGGAATCCCATTGGAGATGCCGTGAAAAAAGGAAAGGCATTGACAAGAAGCAGGAAATGGGGAGGGAAAAAAAGGTGGGGGGGAAGAAGGCATCGCTGGCAGGGCAGTTAAACCTCCCCATAAATGTCCGTCGAGGGTGATTTTTCTGGACTTTAAAGTCAGAACGATTGGTTCTACACTAGAGGTGACTTGTGGTTGCCATAATCCAGGATTGATCTATTTTTAAAATCTTTTTTTATTAGATGTCAATACCATCACCAAGGTCAGGGAATAACACTGACAACAGTTACAGTCAACTCTCCATAGGAGGAGTGGCATGAAAATACATCTGTACTGAATGACACCGACTTCAATCTACACTCTGGTTTTGCTTAACATGTAGTTAAATAACCCAATTTCACCAGTATCAGATAGCCTGCTAACTCAAAAATGACATTAATGCTAACGTCCCAACAGGAGTTTTTGCAAGACATTAATAATATCCTGCTACAACACGGGGTTAAAGGTTAAGACCACAACTATAATCAAAAACAGGCAATGTGTTTTGCTTGTCTGAAGAGAAATCTAACTCCACACATATACGTGGCTCCATTCTATACTTCTGGCCTATTGATAAATGGACTTATAGCATATTTTAGCACAATTCCAGGTAATATGAAGTGGACAAAGTAGACAGAAAAATTGTTCTTTTCTCGAACGCCATCAAAGGTAATCATCAGCGCTTCCTATCAAATTTTGATTTAAGCATTTTGAAGTAAAGAAAAGATTGTTGGAAATGGTAAAACCCTCAAAATGTCAAATTTGCAAAAAAAAAAAAAAAAAAGTTTGTACACTCACTTTAGGTGGTTTTTGGCTGTCAATCTGCTAAAGGAAAGATGGAAAAGCAGCATTTTTTTTAAATAAGATCTGACATAGCAAACACTCCCATCCACTTGTGGGTCTGTGCTTTACAAAAGGGACGAAACTCTGAAAATGTCCTGGTCCAAACTTCCTGCACAGTAGGGAGAACTGTAGCCTAAAATGGCAGACGAAAGGTACTCCATTCTGGGATGGGTGGTGGATCGCATCGATTCACTGGTGGGTCTGTGCCTTTCCTAGAAACACACAACTCTGAGAAATTTCTAAGTCCAAACCTCAAGCTTGGAATGGAGGAACTCTCTATTTTTCTGAGATGTTTGGAACATCTGTATCTTGTTTATTACAGCCATGTGTAACGTCAACATCTGACAAAATTACGCTCTGTGTAGCCTGATTGATTTGCTTGAAACCAGTAGACGGAAACATGCCTAATTTGCATTTTCCTTTTTTCTCGAAAGTTCACATGACAATTGGATGGAAATGCATCTATTGAGAGCTGCCTGAGCAAAGAATACACAGCCAGACACGGTTACTGTAGGGGCCAATACAGTCGCTCTTTCACTATCAAAGTCATGGTGAAGTCATCCACGATCTCTTAAAAATTATAATAAAAAAATAAAGCTAAGACACTTTTCAAGTAAGCATAATGTAGTTAACAGACTTACAACATAACAAAGCTCACATAGGCGTTTTCCCATCACCAGTTATCACGTCTCTGCAGTAGGAGTCTCAGATTGCACGATACAGCATTTGCATACATTTCCACTTGAGTTCTAGACATCCTCTACAGATCTCAACAGAAAGGCACTCAGTGGTTTGCTTACAAAGAAGATGTCAGTTAGGAAAGAAAAAAAAAAGTAAAATGGCAGACTGTGGACAAGTCACACAATCTATTGGAAAATAATATAAAAAAAGATTACGAGTTCCCCATGTGTACTCATTGTAAAATGGAGAGTACTCCCCCATCAAGGTTCAGAGCTTTAATATTCCGAAAATGGGTTTCTGGGGTGTTCATCAGAACCTTCTCCATTTTTGTTTGATCTTGGTTTAACAATTAGGTTAAGAAAAGTTCATTTTAGCATTTAGTAAAGGCTGTATCCATTAGTATTTTGGGGAGAAAAAAAATTAGAACTTAAAATTTTTCCACATTTATATCACAAACTTTAATGTATATGATATTTTATGTGATAGACTAATTTTAAAGGTCTTTATGACTGTAAATGTAGGGGAGGTGTGATTGACATTTTGACCTTTAAAATTTCATGAATATCTTCAAAGCCAAAGCAGCACAAAAACATTTTTAATGCACAAATGTTTGACACCATTTTTGTCTGATTTGAAGAAGGTGGATGTCTTATTTGCTCAGGTTGGAGAAAGACCCTAAAAATACATCCAGGGCTGCAATGGAACGGATGTACAAGAGCACATCCGTAGGTTAGAATGGTCCAGTCAAAGTCCAGATCTGAACCCTGCCTAGAATCTGTGGCAAAACTTAAAAATTGATGTTTACCGACACACTCCAACCCAGTGGGACGGAGCTTGAGTCACTTGTTTTTTTATTCTGTCTGTCTGTTGGAGACACACCCCAAAAAGCCTCGCAGCTTCAACTACAGTGAAAGGCAGTTTTACAAATTATTGACTCAGAGGGGGCAGAAGACTGGAACCAGACCACATAAAGAAAAATCCATTAAAATAGTAGAACAATACCTCAGTTTTAAATTTACTGCTATACAAGATCATTTGAGGAGAACTTGCCGTAGGACTGGATCTCTGTGGACAAGATCCAACCGTGAGGTACACGGACCATCTTAAAGATTTAATTCTCTCCTTAAACGACCTGATAAAAAAAAAAAAGGCAAGAACTACTTATTTTTCAGAACTCATTGCATCACATAGGAGAAACCCTGAGTTCTTATTTGACACAATTGAAAACCCCATTTGTGATCCCTTCTCCTTATTTTCCACAAAAGCAGATTGTAATGTTTCTTCATGTCATCCCTGAACTTTTCTTTAAGGATGCATTTCAATGTCTTGGCCCTTTTGTGGTGAACATAATTAATTCTGGGTTTTTTTTATCCATTTAGATGCTATTTAGATGTTATTTGTCCACTGTTTAAGAAACCACATTTGGACTCATCTCTACCACCAGCTACAGACATCTTGAAAGTACTATATTCTCTATCAAAGATCCTGGGAAAGACTTTAGCTAAGCAATTATATCATTTTTTCTGGATGAACATAAAGTTCTGGATATTTATCAGTCATGTTTCCGTAAATTTCTCCTAACACAAACAGCTTTGTCAAACAAAACAAAAAGTTTCCAGTGACATGTTGGTGGCAGCTGATTACGGAGAGCAAGGGAGAGAAGAGGAGGGGGGCAGCACATACACAGGTTTGATTGACAGTGCTAAGACCGTCCACCTGACTCTGGTTGGTTGTTTCTAGATAGCGTTAGCACTGGGAGAAGGCAGAGAAGCTAATTTTTTTTCAACGCATACCATACTGTCACAACATGGTGACAAATATGTAAAAAAAAAAAAGAAAAGAAAAAATTTGGATTAAAGTTAACATACTGCAGCTTTAACGAAATGTCTCAAAGCTGAGGCTATGGGTGTCGAAAAATGAACTCAAAATGGTAAAGCATGCTTTTGTCTTATTTGGACTATTTTAACAGTCTTTTTACTTGTCTTATTAAATCAGTTTTAGATTGTCTTCAGTCTGCACAAATTGAAGACTCTTAACAAGGACAAATAGAAGAGAACACATTATCCCAGTTCTGGCCTCCCTGAACTGGCTCCCTGTATATTATAGAATACGGTTTAAAATATTAGTCCTGACGTTTAGGGCACTTCATGGCCAAGCTCCTAAGCATATTCAGAAGTTATTGGAGGTAGACGTGATACCACGAACTCATTATGAAACTCATGGAGATCTCGCTTTTAAGGTTGCGGCCCGAGGCTTTGGAACTCTCTCCCACTGTCCCTGGGCTGCAGGAACTCCACTGACTCTTTTTCACAAACATACCGACAACTAGACTACTAAATATATTTTGGAGTAGATTCTTCCTTTATGTTTGCATCATTTTTGAAGAGCTGTGATTTTAATGGCTGCGATAGGTGTTACCTAAATAAATTTTACATACTTACTTCTTGAGCAGAAGCAGAGGCGTCCTGGAGTCTTGTCAACGGGACAGAGGCACGGATTGACCTTACGAGCAAGTTTCCCCAAACCAAGCACAACCTAAGTGCCAAAAATATGAGGTTAATTGGGATGTCTGCTACTGTCGTTATTTTTAGATTAATCCCCCATATAAACTAAACCAAGTTTTTTACATGTCACTAAATACAGAAGTTACAAGAACCTGAGGGTATGTGATCGGTTGGGATGGCAATATCAATGTTCCTTTCTGAAAATGGAAAAATGAACAAACCACGCTAAGAAAAAAAACACCCCCCAAAAAACATGATAGTCAGCACACTATAAAGAATGGAGTTCTTACCAATGCCTGTCCACTTATCCAGGATGCAGACCCGCAGAGCGGCGATTCTCTTTGTGAATCCCGCATGTGCGTTCAGTTAGGAGTATTGATGTTCCTTGTAAATCTCCAATTCTGTCATACTGTAGTTAAAAAGAATAGCAGTGGAAACAATGACTGCCTGTGACAAGTCATCTCTTAATTTTAAGTGGACACGATGGCTGCATTTAGACTGAACACAGATGTCGGAGTGACCCGTCGCGTAACCGAGGCCCTGTCTGTGCCGCAGCTGCGTAAACGGCTTTTTAACGTAGAACAGCCCGGCGGAGGAAACCCAACAGTAAAAGCGGCCACGGCGTATGAGCAAGGGTTTAAATCACCAGCAAAGACAAAGGCCTCGGTGCGACATTCAAGGGCCAGAAAAGCGAAACCATCCAACCTCGTAAGTCCCGACGGCCATTACTGGCACCGCAGCTAAAACTCAACGGGATGAAACGCTGGTAGACAGAAAATAGGCCTGACGTCATGCTGTTAGGTTTCAAACTGACAATATGGTCCTCATCAGATCTCCTTCCTGCATAATTATCTGCACTACAAGTCAGGCGGCAGCGTTGCCTCATAAGTCGTGCGCTTTCAACCCGCAGGAACTGTTATTGCCGCGGCGTTTGAATTAGCTACACATGTGGGTAAGATACAGAAGCCATGGTGGAGCTCTTATCACAACTCGCACGGTCAGCGAAACGGCTTCGGCGGGATTCAGTAAAGGATCGTTAGTAAGAAAAACACTGTCGATTTCTCAACCCTGTGGAGATGTGTTTAATCAAGGGAATAACAAACAGCAGACAGCGCTGGCATTTCTTTTATTTCTGTATTTGCTTTTCGCCGCAGACGGTTACTTTTTCTTCCCTGTTATTTTGAATCTTTTCTCACAGTTTCTTTTATTATTATTATTATTACAGTCTTGCAAAAGTGTACACATGAGCTAAGCTATTTCCTCAGCTTTGAAATTTGTGGTTATAGTAGAACCACAAATTTAAACATAATTCGTTGGGTCTTTATGATCAACTGTTTTTGAAATAATATTTTTTTAAAAAAGAAATCATGTGATGCACGACAATCTGTAAATATGTCGACTGCAAGTTCTGCACATCACGAAAATGACCGGTTCTGGCATACATCATGCTGTGAAGTCGTTCAGATCAAAGCATGTGCACATGTTAAAATGCTAAATCAAAGTCCAAATGTAAAAATCAAATTGCAAATATAAAATAAGATTTAAAAGCTGCTGTTCACAGGCACTTTTTATTCTAGCTGACTGAGCTTGAGAATTAAAAAAAAAAAAAATACAATGGCCAGAAAATTTGAGCAGCTATCCCAAAAGTCACACACTTTAAATGTTTACTTGAAAGGAAAACAAAAAACAAAAAAAAACTCTTCTCTTTCCCACTTTATAGTCAAGTTCGTCTATCACAGAAATATTAATTAAAGTACAAATGAAGGGATAAGAATACCTTCACAGTGATTCAGACACAATGAAGACAATCGTCACTGGAGCAGCACGTAAACACATCCTGCGCACCACTTCTTCCCGATTTTTCTAGCAACAAAGGATTAGTCAAGGGCCGTGTGACAATGAGAGCCCCCTCGCCCCCCGTTTTTTTTTTTTTTTTTTACGAGCCAGACATGTACGCTACTTCCTGTTCAGAAGAGGAATCTCTGAAAAAAGCCTGCTGCTAATCATACGGCGCTGTCCAGACATGCCTAAGATAGCTCCCAGCAGTTCTCCATTGAAGTGTGCCCTTACATGTGTCTGTATGTTCGGACTCAAAGGTAAAAAAAAAAAAAAAAAAGGAGAAGTAAGGAAGCAGCTTGGACGCCGCGCACTTGCTAAAGGACGAAAGGAGGCATTCGGCCTTGGAACTTCTTCTTTTTTTTCAATTCCGCTGACAAATTAAATGAAACGCTGTGAATGAAGGAAGAAATCATTTTTCAGGTAGCTAACTACATTCCCCCTGGGTTGTTCACAACGGTAGAGATTGTGTTTGATGAATGTTTACAGCTGTGATTCAAGTACCGTGGCACAGGGGGAAAAAATAATAAAAAAAAAATCTCAGAAAATGGGTAATTATAGCATAGGGGAACTTTGGATTGTCAGTGCGCACGTTTCCCCGGATATGTCAAACAGGAATTATACTTTGTACGCGGAGATGATTAACTACACAGCCATGAAAGAGGGAACTTGCTTGAGGTTTGCGTCCCTCGAGTTGTAAAAAAAAATAAATAAAAAATGTCCAAACTACTCCCGGACCGGGACACGCTTCTTCTCCGAGTTTACTCGTCTCGTTTGTGTCATATCAATATCTTCTCCGAGCTCCGCTTTCTTTTTTTCTTTTTTTCTTTTCTTTTTTTTTATTTTACCCCTCTTGCTAATGGTTCCTTATGTCTAGACAAACAAATAACAACGGGGATAAGCTAAGAACTTGGCAAAGTGTTAGATCTGATTATTTAAACCTGTCAACTTTCCGTCTGACTTTTATGCGTAAATCTTTCAGGGAGTTCTAAGAAATGTGCTCTGACCATGCCAAGATGAAGACCGACTCCCGTGCCAAACCACGGGTTGTAAATATTATATTTGCTGGCATTAAGCGCAGCACTTATGCTGCAAAACTCACTCTCGTGCTTTTCTTTTCTTTTCTTTTTTTTATATATATATCATCAGGATCATTGAAAAAGAATTAGATTGATGAAAGATGCTCCACACTGAAGTAATCCACCAAAAGAAGAAAACAAGAAGAAGACCACAAAAAGAGAAGGATTATGCTTTTTATTTGTCCGTCCTGATCTGGTTTTTTGGTTTATAATGGCATACTAGCATAGGATAAATAATTTTTTTTCTTGAAAGATGAAAAAGTGCATCAAAATGATGTTTTGTTTTTTTGTTTTTTTCTTGTAAGACAAATGAGCAAGGAACGGGCCACTCGTATATCTCAGACAAAGACAGCCTAACATGGCTAATGCTTTCAGCAGACGTGTTGTAGCTGCGTGGAGCGTGCAACGTAAAATTGCCAGATTTAACAACATCATAAATCAAAATTAGGTATTTCCAGGAAGGATTTATAATAAAGACAAATTCTTGTTTAGAACAGAATGTTTAGGGATTAACTGATGATTTGTGTGATGATAAAAAAAATAAACAAAGCTCCCAGGAAGGATGTTAGTACGAGACGTCAAGTACTGCAAACTATCGCACTTGGCTGTTTTTTCTTTTTTTTTTTTAATAAAGCGATGTAAGCTGACTCTTTGTATATATATGCACACACACAACCGTGTAGTACTCATCAATCAGTGAATTATATATTCTTTCACTGCCTTGCAAAAGTATTCACAGCCTTAAAACTGACCCACACAAACTTCAATATGTAAAAACACCCATGAAAAGTAGCTTTTAATTGTGAAGTGGAAGGAAGACAATGGTTTTCACATTTGTTCACAATTAAAGTTAATTTTGAATTAATCCTTTTAAACTAATGAAATCCAGCACAATAGCTTAACTTACTATATATATATAAATTTGTTCATAGACACCACTTTGATAGAGCTACTTTTATTTCTGTGAATATCTGTGGGGTTACGTAGAGAATTTTGGTGCTCAATCATTTTTCACAGGCCATGCAGGTGATGCTGCCAACTTGTGGAGGAGTTTGCTCTGATCAGATGAGACCTAAATATTGGCTTCGCATCAAGCGAAACATGGCGGTGGTGGCATCATGCTGTGGGGAGGGCTGTTGTCCATGGGGGACGGTAAAATCGGTCGGTGTTCAAGGGAAATTGAACGATGCTAAAAGCAAGTTTAACCTTCCAGCGGAACAACCCACACATTCAACCAGTTCAAGAATTGGTATTCAAGTATTGGAATGATCTAGTCAAAGTCCAGGCATGAATCAAATTCAGAATTTGTGCCAAGACTTTAGATCTGATGCACACAGACACTGTGCATCCAATCTGACTGAGCTTGATGGATTTCGCAAAGATTCATTTTCAGAAGGTGTCCAGTGACCTTCTGTTAATTGATCGCCAATAGTCTGATCACAGTCCACTGTGTGTTTGTGGCAGTAATGAGAAAGAGTTTGAAGAATGAAAAAGGTGTCTGGATTCTTTGGTAAGTAACTGCAAAGTATACTTGAAATATAACATACTAAAATTCTCCTAGCAAAAAAGAAAAATAGTCACCTCTTTACATTTGTTGTAATAAGCATTACTCTCATATATATATATATATATTTTTATTTTTTATTTTTTTTTTTTAAATCAGTCTTTAAGAATAACCCTTTTTACTGCTTAATACCCAGCGGCTACAGTCCCTGTAACTAAGCCTCGGCAACTGTTGACACAACGTTAGCTACTGTTGCTTCCCTCAGCATTACAGAATCCATCATGAGATGCTTAAAGTTGTTCAGCGAGTTGCGCCGGTTGGCTGGTGCCCATCGGCTACTTTTCTCCCACCGCTAAGTTTTAGGATAATTCATCTCCCAAACTACGTGATCCTGCTTTTTTATCTTTGAGCTCACACACGCTCATTGGCCAAGCCGCAGCTGACGCCAAAGAGCTTCTGTAGGCAAAGAAAACACCGCGTCCCATTACTTTCTTCTGGTGCAGGCAGCGTTGCCCCACAGCTCTGCCTCGCCTCGCCTGCCTTCCCCCAGAAGTCAATCTGTTTCTGATTATGTGTGATCATCCTCGGGCTTGCCAGAAACATTTCAGACACAAGCAACTCCATTTTTAGTTTTTTTTTTTTTTTTTCCAAGGGACCTGGAAGACATTCAAAGTAAATGTCATTGTAGCTTGTCAAAGCCATCGTTAATTATGATGATTGGAACAAATGATGTGATGACATTACGGTTTTTAAAATAATTTTCATACATAAAAACATGTGCTTGGAGTATTACAATGACATTGAACTGTACCCATTTGAAATTTGTCAGTGCAAGCTGACAGTGTTAATTTTATTATTTAACGCTCAGGTATTTTGGATGTTCTTACTGATTTGCAGCAACTTTTCAGATCAGTTGACAGGTGAAGATGGTAAGCTGGGCTATTAAACTAACATCCACCAACACTGTACCTTTCATTTTTAGATGTTGCTTCTCTTCTTGCTACAGACACTTTGTACAAAGTCAAAACTTGGAGAAATGAACAGCAATTTATGAACCATCACACCCTGGCACATTGTTGATGAATTGCTACTGCATAATAAGTTACGTTTAAGGGAGTGTCGCCATCTTGTTTTTCTTCACGACTTGATAATCAGACAATCACCTCAGGAAGAAAGTTCCTGAGATGGGAGCATTCACACCAACCCTGTTTAGTCCGCTTTAATCAAACTTTAGATCATTTGTCTACAAAGTCAGTTTTTTTGGGGGAGAGGAGGCGTGAATGAGCAATCGAACTCTGATGCAGATGAAAAAAGCCAACTCTGGTCCTCCTAAAAACCTAGGTCTTGGTTCAATTAAAGTGAACTCTGGTGCAGTTCGAAAGCATGTGGATGGAAGCAGACCGGAGACCTCTCCAAAAGCAGGAAGTAGACCATAGCGCATGGCATTCTGTGTAAATACAGTCAAAACAAACGTGCAAGTCAGTGGACATAGACTTTATCAAAAACAAAAGGGAAATCATGCAGACGCTAAAATCTGACGCTACTCCAGGTTTTGTTTACATTTTGTGAAGAAGGAAGTTGTGCTCATGCCTCCTGAGATTTTTTTGTCATTTCCTTCAACAGTTCTTGGTGCAGCGCCACCACAGGTGTGTGGGCGGGGGTACAGGTTTTTCATATAGCTTGGATCATTTGCCACAGTGCAGTGGCAACGAGAACG
The DNA here is from genome assembly GCF_001443285.1 of Poecilia latipinna. Taxonomy (NCBI): domain Eukaryota; kingdom Metazoa; phylum Chordata; class Actinopteri; order Cyprinodontiformes; family Poeciliidae; genus Poecilia; species Poecilia latipinna. Next base: position 90,427 of record NW_015114864.1, read on the forward strand.
GCACCAGTTAAAAATGTAACAAATGTTGCAATTTTGAACCCAATCGAACAGATCTACTGGACTATCAGGTGTGAAAACACCCTTATTTGCTAATATAATAAGCTAGGTACAGTTCTTTTTCTGTTGCAACCATTCCATGAATTCAGCAAACAGATGTGACTGAATCTTTCATCGGTGTAGAAAGAGCATCTGCATAGTTTAACCTGAATTATTATTGGGTGATTGCTTTGACATTGGTGTAGCACTTATGTAAGTTTTGCAGCAGTGGAACATATGTGATGTCCCCACACCACACATTGCCCTGGCTTTGAGTCTTTTTTTTTTCCTTCCACATCCACATTGTGTATTACTTGTATTTGGGAAAAGATCCATCGTCAATTAACGCTGCAGCTCACCTCTACACCCAGAAGTCCAAAATGAAGCCGGACAATGGAATATATTATCTCTTTCACTGTGTTCTCTTGGCATGAGCAGAACAAGATAGAATTACGACGGAAAAGTTTTCTGTGGCAGAATGAGTCAATATTTCAGTTCTCTGTAAGAAAAACCAGATGAGCTTCAAACAGGCCAAACAAGAGAACCAGACCATCAAGGCTGTTATCAACAAGAGGCATAAAAGCCAGCTTCTGAGATAAGACTGAGGGATTCATGGGACGGACGGGTGGCTTTGTGTGTGTAAGATACCATTGAGACAGGTGTACGCAATAACATCTGGGGAGGCTTACGGCTTGCTACAATCTATTTAGTGTCCATTCATATTTTAGCAAAACTGCTAGCGTAAGAAAATCTCTTGAAGAAAGATAATTTACATCAGTTGGGGTTTAAAGCAGGGGCGAACAAGTTTGTCTCCACTACGATGTGTGAAATAACCTGAAATAAATTCATATTTTAAAGTTTTATACTGTAAAAATATCTGTATATTTAACAGCGATTGCCAACAGTAAAATTGCTGCTGGAAAAATCTGTAAAACTAGAAAACAATTTCAACCTGCTAATCTGATGTGAAACTAATCGGTGAAAATTATCATTTGTACATTTTACATTTTGTACGTTCATTTTGCAGGTTGTTTTTAAGTTTGTTTTAGGAAAAACACTTCTATCCTCCTTTTAAAACATTTTCATTTTTTAACTATAAAGTCAACAACAACAGTGCCGTCTAACCAATGAAAGACAAACAATGTTTTCCTCATAATTTTACAGTGAAATTCTTACAACAGCTGACAGTTTTACCACAAAATCCACTTTTTTTTTTCTGTTTATGCGGTGTGCAGATCATGTCCAAAGTTCGCACTTTTCCAGGATAAAATATGAGTTCAAATACAAGACTGGCAAAAACCAGATGAAGGAAGCAAAAAGGAAAATGGAAAGAAGGGATTAAGCAATAAACCAATGAAATGAAGAGAGAAAAAAAGGGGGGGAAAAAAGAAACATAGAAAGAAAAGATGTAGCGCAAAACAGGTAGCAAGAGGATGCAAAAAATAACTTAGTAATAATCAATTGTTAAAAAGAAGGATGCTTGGATGCAGAGCAGGACAAAGAGCAAAGACAGAAGGAAAATTTTCAAAACATGTCTTTCTTCAGTCATAATGGGTAAGCATCAAATCCCCTACTCCAACATCTCTCTGCCCAGCAGCCTAGCCATCAGGCCAGAACCAGAGTTAAAAAAAAAAAAAAAAAAAAAAAAAAGCAAATGAGGTAGAATATCAGTGCTGGCCAACAACTGACGGTGTCACTCATGACGTGTTTCTTGGGAATATCATCTCTGCTGCTGAGTTGATGGCATGCCATGTCAATCATGAGAATCAGTCTTCTGTCAGAGGCTTCTCCAGACTCACTGTAAGAGGTCCCGCCTGTCCACAGGATCACCAACCACAATGACATTTATATTTGAAAAAAAAAAAAATAAAAAATACTTGGATGATCTGAGTTATGACAAGATTTACATACAGGATTTTTGTATTAAATTTGTTTTTTAATCAATATAAAAAAGGAGGAAGGAAGAAGGGTAAAAACAAAAAAGTCAGAAAGGAATGGAAGAAGGAAGGAAGAAAAAAAAATAAAGGAGAAAGGAGAGAATTGAACAGGGAATACATTTCAGAAAAACAAATATTTTCTCATACTCTGCCTTCTTTTCTATACTTTTCCAGACCAGTGAAAGTAGCTAAGTGAAATCCCATACTTTGTCAGTCTGGTATGTGGTAAAGAATGTGATTTGAACTTTGATGTTGGCGTCAGTTTCTCAATTTTCTGGTGACTAAGATGATGGACATCTTCAGAACTGAGAAAAATCCTATTTTTGCATTTTGGAGGAAATAAAAAAGAAAAAAAAGAGAAACCGTCAAACTTTAAAAAAAGTATTTATTTGGGATTGTTTACTCATATGGAAAGCTCACTTTACACTGAGGGGGGCAATATTATCAACAGAATAATGTAGACTGATCATTTGTTGATATGGAAGACGTCGGTGCAACTTTCTCTCTCTCTCTCTCTCTCTCTCTCTCTCCCAAACGCCCACGCGCACACGTGCGCGCGCGCGTACAAACACCATTCCCTCCACCTCCCCCGGAGGGTTCCCTGGGTGGAAGACATCATCAGCCGCTCCAGGAGGTTGCAGAAGCCGGCCGCGTCATCCTGTGGAATGGGCGGCGCACGGACGGAGGGTGTTTTCCAGCTTTAAAAGCACCGGAGCCGGCTCCTCTGACAAACCGAGCTGCGTCATCCAACTGTGGAGACTTCTCAGAGAACCTTCACCGCTCAGAAGCGGTCCAAAACTCACCTCAACCCGGTCCAAACGCTGCCGCTCTTCCTCCCCCCTCTCCTCCTTCCCCTCTCCGACACGGTTTACTCCTCTCGCTCGTGCTCAGAAGAAAAGTTCACTCTTCTGTTTTAAAGATTCCGAAGCGAATTATGCCTTACGGCGTGTGAAGTAAAGCAGTGTTGCCGCTCTTGAATAGTACCGTCGGCGAAGACGTTGGTGCACGTTGAGCGCAGCCGGACGAAAGTTGCGCATCGCTTGTTGAATGCAGGATACCTCCAGCCTGAGCGTCAAAGCCAAGTTCAACTTCGGAGCAGCAGCGCTAGCAGCAGCAGCAGCAGCCGGTCAGGAGCGGGGACTCCAGCGTCTCAAATCTACCGCCGCCGCCGATATGAAGTCTGCAGAGGAAGGTAACATTTACATTCATAATGTTTGATTTGAATATAAAGTGCATTGATATAGAATATTCTCTTAAAGGAAAAACAAAACAAAACGCTTATTTCTCCAGATTTTATTGACTGAAAAAAAACAACATCTCTTTAAAATCTCATTGTGTCAGTTCCACAACACATTGTTTTGGCTGAACTCTGCCAAAACACAATCTTATTCAAATGCATTACATGCACACCGTTACCAGTCGTGTTTGCAGGTGCACCTCTTCTTAAAGATGATGGGATTCATAAACCCTGACTGCTATGAAAGTGTCATGTTAGATGTAGGGGTGAGGAGGGAACAAACGGAGAGCTTCTTCATCCCAGGGGTTGTTGGAGATTCTGATTCTTTTTAGGCTTCTGTGCAGAAGTTGAGGTAGTGGTTTGCCTTTTTAAAATATGAGCTTGAGAGAGGGAGAGACATAGCCGGCCCAAGACATAAGCAAACTAAGCAGCTGCTTTTCATGGGGGGGTGGATCAGAAAAGGGACTAAATCAGGTTAAGAGATAATAGTTTCTCTTAACCTGTAAAGCGAAACTCCCTTAATGTGTAAAATGTTTACTTTTCTCTCATTGAAATTCTATATTTTCAGCTTTCTACACTATAGAACCACCTTCAAACTGTGTCAAAATCAAGACTAAAAAAACGGCTTTTCACTATTTTTTTTTTTTTTTTTTTTGTAAATTATTTTTGTATTACTTCACATCAGTACATCAATCCCTCCACAGCTGGTAGAGAATGTCATCATAAGTTCAGTAATCGTTTTATAAAAATAAAAATTTACACTAATGTCAATACAGAAAACATATATATATGTCTCATATATACATTGTAAGTGTAACACAATTTCCATCTCATGTTACTTTTTAGTTGCGAGTTGTAGTCATGGTTAAATAAAATGCACTAACATTTGAGCATGGGCGATATTCTGTGGTGCCCGTTTTCTGCTGGAAGGCACACAAATCAGATCCCATTCACATTCAAGGCAGCAAACTTTGATTTCTTTTTTTTTCCTTCTTTTTTTTATCTGAAGCTCTTTATAGTCTGTTTAGTCTCAATTTTCAGTGCTGATGGCACTGGCTTTTTGTGGATGTTGGGAATTTCATTAAGTCTTTGAGGTTCCGTACAGACGGGTGCAGGCCTATTATTCATTTCAGTCCCTGAGCACTAAGCCTCATAATTGGTAACAGGCATGTGCGTGTGTCTGTGTTTGCAACTAAGACGGAGAGCTGTGATCTGCGCGTTGTGGGATGTCGGGTAGCCGACTTGACAAGGAGCTATGCGTAACCACACGGAGATTCAGCTATGCGCCATGAGCCGCTAAGCTATCGTAGATAAATCCAGATGTCCACACACACACACGCACACACACACACACACACACGGACCCGTCCGATGTTTGGCCAAAGATCTTTGCCAGCCATGCGTGCACAAAAATGGCCCCAGGGCTCTCAGTTCCAGAGGCTGCAGATGACTTCTGTAAGGGACCACGTATCTCTCTTTCTGAGATCCTGTCAGTCTGAGCGCAGCCTCCACCACAATCCCTGTGGATAAGCTCCAGTATTCTTTAGTCATACTGGTTTAGTTGTGGTGAGAGAATGTTTTGATCATGATAGTGTAATTGAGAAAAATTGCTGTGCACGGAGAGAACACGTTATAATCTGTGCGACAGTGAGAGCACTTTGAGACCACGCCGCAAGCAAACGTGGAGGCACTGTTTTGTCTTCAAGTGTGGCTTTGACCTTTCTTATAATCATCTCCCCGCACCCCAAAAAAAAAAAAAAATTCAGAGCTTTCTGAAAGTTTTCTTTCTTCAGCAGCAGTGACGCGTGTGAACCCGGAAAACCCGAGTTTCAACATCATGCCGTGTGTAAAAGTGAAAGCCTCAATGTGTTTTGAGTGGGTGTTAGAAGAAGTCAAGTGTGCTTGCAACTCAGTGCACAGATCAAACACACGTTTAGAGGAGTAGCAGAAACAATCAGCTGCAGCGCAAGCTAAAGGCAGCCGGGCCTGACTCAAGGAGGAGTATCACGGCGGGTGGAGCGGGCGGGAGACCATCATCTGTTCAGACCAGAAAAGGGAGAGAAAGGCATCAGAGAGGACTGAGCTGGGTCACACTAGCTTTCATGCTGAAAGAGTGGATAATGACAGAGGCAGAGATGAGTTCCCAGCAAGAAGAGCAAGAGTTTGACTTCAGCTATTTGTTTGAGGACAGTCAAGCTGCCCAGAATGAACCAGACAGAGGTGGGTAGTGAGGAGCAGAAAAGCCTTTCCTAATTTATTGCTATTAGGGGATTCATATTAAATTGTCTGAAAACTTTTGGGTGTACTGTTTCTCAAAGTTTGATTTAAATGTCCGTTGTTTCTATCATTAATGTCAACTGTTTTATTGGAGATGCAGGTTTCTAAAAGCAGGTCCGTAAACTAATTTTAAATCCCCTGCCCACATGTTATGTGGCATGTGACGGCTTTGTCATTTCATGTGATGCGCAATAATGTTGTGGTTGACAAATATAGCACAGCACATTAAGTGCCCTTTATCAGGTTTCAGACTCAGTGATGTTATGTCTCACCACCTTCAGCATCACTAAAGCTGTTGGATACAAAAAAAAAAAAAAGAAAAAGATGTGAGTTTTGACAAAGCAGCCAACCTCGACGGGTGTGATACCGCTTAGGTACATACGTTAGGATATAAGTGCTTCCTCTGACTTTGTAGTTGACTTGCACTTGCGATATTCTCGTGAGCTTGGTTTCGCGTGTACTGTGCGTGTACCGTTGTGCATCTGTGTGTACAGCGCTACAGCCAACTCTCTTTGACTTAATCACAACCTCGGAGCGATGCGAGAGTGCTGTCAGCTGTCCACAGGGGAGGGCCTAATTCACTCAGTGAGTGATGCAATCAATCAAACGGAGCATCAATCAGAGCTGCAGGAGGAATTCTTGTAGAGTACATATGACAGCAGGGTGTGCCGAATAGAGCCATGGATGCACTGATCAAACAAACAGAGAAGCGGTGTAAATTGTGACTATGCTTCATGTGCAGTAAAGCTTAAGACATGCCTTGTTGCTCTATGTAAATTGGGAAATACTGAATTGATACGCCATCTTGAATTCAGTTAAAAAAAAAAAACATTTTCACTGAATTAGTTGTAAATAATAATTCTGATTTATGTTTTTCAGATGCATACAACTACACACCAAACGTCAGTCTTCCAATTGGCATGGGCAACCCATGCCTGTCTACGCAGTACCACACCTTGCAGTCCAGTCCTGTCATCCCGGTCTCCTCTTGCCACCAGACTGGCTACAGTGTCCAAAATGACAACCATGCCGTGTCAAGTTACTACCTGCCTCAAGCCTTGAGACCCAACGGCGCTCCGGCTCTGGAAAGCCCTCGTATAGAGATCACCGCCTATAGCCAATACCCGGAGGATGAAGTAGAAGCCAGCGGCAGAGAAGATCACATCATCAAACGAGGCGTCAACTCTATCGTCACACTGACGCTGCCGAATGTGGATGGGTACCGTGACCCCAGCTGTCTAAGCCCCGCGAGCAGCATATCCTCTCGCAGCTGTAACTCAGAGGCCTCGTCCTACGAATCTGGCTTTTACAACTACGACAATTCCCCGCAGAACTCTCCCTGGCAGTCACCCAGCGTTTCGCCCAGAGGGTCATCCTCACTTCTGTCTTGTCCACATGCCATCGGTCCCGCAGCCTCTCCTCACCATTCGCCCTCCAACTCCCCTCAAATAGGCGCGATGGCAGAGGAGGGATGGCCAGCGCAGCCACGTGGGTCCCGGCCAAATTCCCCCTCCTGCAGTGGAGTTGGCGGAGGCAACAGCGGTGGCATGGGCAAGAGAAAATACAGTTTCAGCGGCTCCTCTTACCAGCAGACATCGTGCTCACCCAACCAATCACCCACCCCTTCTTCACATGGTTCCCCGAGGGTCAGCGTCACAGATGAGAACTGGCTTACCAACACCAACCAGTACACCAACCTTGCCATTGTTGCAGCTATTAATGCTCTCACCACAGACGGAATGGCTGACATGGCGGAAGGAATCCCAATCAAGACACGGAAGACCATGCTGGACCTCTCACCATCCATGAGTCTGAAGGTGGAACCCGGAGGTGAGGACCTGGGTCCAGAAGGGGAGCTTCGACATGAGGAGTACCCTTCCCGCCTTAGCCTCAAGAAGGAGAATTACTGTGGAGGGTTTCTGGATGTACCACAGCATCCATACTCATGGTCTAAACCCAAGCCTTACCTCAGGTAAGCCACTCCTTTTATTGTGTATTGAGGTTTCACAAATCTGTTAATATTCCTGTACCTGCCCAGTCGTGTGTTGGACCATGGGTTGGGTAGGTCTTCTGCTTACTTTCATTTAACGAGAGCTTTGAATAAGATGCAACAAAATGGCATGAATTAGTCCTGATTAGGGGTGTAACAAGATCTAGTAGGACAAGATCTCATGGCAGTAAAACACTGCAATATTTATTATGAAAGTGAAGTCTGTGTCCGTTTCTGTCATTATGTGACTACATTCTGTGTCATATGATGTGCTAGTATCCAGGGCTTATAAACTATCAATATAAGCCCTGGATGCGTTGTAATGTTTTATCTATGCTTAATAATTTTGGTTTTGAGTAAAAAAGAAAGTTTTTTCATTATTCCCCTGGTTTGTTGACAGAGTGAACAAATAAGCCTGGATTACAACACAAACTCCGACAATACGATGCCATATTGAAATATTTTATGTGGTAGCATTCGAGGTTCTATTGAAAAAAAGAAAAGTTGACACTGTGGAAGATGAGATGTAAAGTATTTGTGAGCACAACAAGGCTATTTTAAATCCTATGCATTACCCACTAAAGATGGTAAAGTTCAGATCTGCTTTAAAACTTCTTACATGTGGATCTGCAGGAGCATTTCATGGTTGTTAATGATTCTGAGCTTGTTTTGTTCTTGTGAGCAAGATGATCAGGTCTCATTGTCCCAACCGTAAATGCAAACTACAATCTCTGACATCATTTTGGACATTTGTAGCTCCCTCTTAGTCCAACGCAATATTTATTGCATTATCTGTAATCCCCCACAGACTAGAACCCCATCTACACACCACCCACAGCTCATGGTGGAAGCATTTCTTTGTAAAGTTTGTCTCAGACAGCTGGGTCGCACCAGGGAGTCACATTTGCAAAGGTTTCCATAAAACAAATAATATATGACAGACGTTAAGCTGAATCCTCCTTTCTAAATAAAGTGCCACCAGTGGATAATTTATATTATTCATTCAGATCCAACTTTCCCCAAAACTGCCGCTAGAAGCAGAGATGCACACACTTCTACTACCTTAAACGGGCCTCTGATCTTTACCTTTAAGCCTTTAGCTCACTGTTTTACTGAGTACACAATCCATCACCTCAATCTGACTCATGTATTGTCTTTATGCATCTATATTAAGTTTTGCTTATTTTCCTGAGAGGACAAGATTGTTTCAGTTTTTAATCTTCAAAGGCCGTATGAAAAGTCAAAGAATCAAAGATACACGCTCCTCACTTCCAAACAAGCTCCCTTTGAAGATCAGAGTATTTCATAAATCATATTTCGCACAGAGGAGCTGCTCAGCTTGTGTATGCAGCCGTTGCTATAACAACTCACACACAAATATGGTGTGTAGACACACGTTCAAACAAACACACAAGGTGAGCCCCCCTTTGTGGCATGTCTTTCCAAGCCAATAGCACACTTTCCTGTTGGAAATCAAGTGTTTGATTAAGATAGTGAGGAACAGGAAGTAACGGTGACAGGCTCGACTGAAGGGGAAGCAGTCTGGGAGTTAATCAGCTGGCTCGCTGCACTGGCCTGTCGCGCCATTAGACCATCTTTTCTCCCCGCAGTTAACGTGATGTCATGCACCGTCTGGGCAGATAAAGCCTTGCGGGGGGAAATCAGTTTGTCTTGGGTCAACAAACAGCCCGCAAGTTCCACAGAGATGCCAGAGATTGGTTTCAGCCAAACCGCCCCTCGGGTCAAGGGTTTGCGTTTAGCAGGCATCCGGCCAGCCGAGAAATATTGTCTTGCACATGTTTGTTTTGGTTTAGATATCTCTGCGTCGTTCACATGGGAATCTCTGACTCTCTGTCTGGAGAACAATGACGTTGAGGGATGCCGGCTGCGGCTCGGAGAAAGAGATATCATGCACTCCAAAGACGGGCCGCGCGTCTTGATCCGCTCTCTTCAAAACCGACGGGGATTGTGTCGTCAAATCTCAGTGTTACCCAATCCTGCAACAGAGCAGCTTAAACGTTGGTCTGTACCAGGTTTTGTTTGCGTGCCTCAGAAATGTCTTTCATCCTGCTGTCACTTTCTTAACTCGTTGTGGCTGTTCCCACCTGTCATGCCATAATGTAAAACACACAGCTCTCAAACTGGGCCACATTTGCTTTTCATTTGCTTTTGTACATAAAAGACACAACTAATTATTAACCTGGCCTAAAGAATTATGCATGTCAGTGTAATAGTGCTGTTGGTTAGATTTAGGACCATGATGAAACGGAGGAAGATCAAGTCAGTTGGATTACTCCAAAGTGGCCCAATTTGTGGCTAATTTAAAGCAAGCTTGGAATTATTAGATCCAGGTTTTTCTGACATGGAGAGAACAGTGAAGCGCCTGGAAGTTCACGTCTGCAAATTCAATTAAAAAAAAGCAGTGATTTTAATCTTATGTTACTTTCAGCTTAGGGCAATCAACTTGTCCTGTTCTTTGCAGCCCCTCACTGCCGGCTCTTGACTGGCAGCTGCCGTCCTGCTCCGGTCCGTACAACCTGCAGATTGAGGTGCAGCCAAAGTCCCACCACAGGGCCCATTATGAGACGGAGGGAAGCCGAGGAGCCGTGAAGGCGCTGTCTGGGGGACACCCTGTGGTTCAGGTACGTCTAACTGAAGTGCAGTGAAGATGCGAGTGTCTTTGAAATGTTACCATTGTGATATTCATTATCGATACAAGCTAGTTACGTGATTTTAAAGAAATAGTTCTTAGTTTGTAAGGGAATTTGTGCCACATTTCTGTAAGCAAAGACTTTTTTGTTGTCTTCATTTATTATAAATCCAGGTTCAGTTCTTGGAAGATAACATCCTGTAACTTTTAGATTGAGCCCTTCTTCAATAACATAAATGGCTCAATACTAAACTTTTGCAGAGCTGAATGACTGCTGACTAGGGAACTTGGCATTTTCATTGAGTTGTATCTAAGCAGGTGTATATCCAAAAGTTGTCAGATATTAGCTATTGACGACTGGAATTGAGCACTTAAATTAGCCGTTAGCTTGAAGCCACAAGCTAACTGCTTTTCTGAGATGAGCCTAGACTTTTCAGGCCAAAAATGAGTTGATAAATCTTAATTTTGAAGAGAATTTTTAAACAGAAGCTAATATTGTATCTTGACAAACACTTCACGTTAAAAGAACAGAGTTCATAAATATCACCTGTGTTTATTTTATTTTTTTGCTGTAACTTTAAGGGAAGCTATCCATCATTCTGACTCTGTTTTTATCTCTTTTTATCCTCATCTGAGGTTCATAACATTTACACTGCATCAAACAGGAATACCTTTATCATTACTCAAACGGTTCCTGTATCAGATTTAAGGCTATACCTTTTTCACTTTTTCATTATCTATGTAATAGACTTGATAATAGATCAATCTTGATACCTAAATGGTGCGCCCCAAACTTTAAGAATAACAGGCCTCGACTAAATTGGACTTCTACCATGTGAAGACAAAGCCATTCTTAAATATGTCATCCTGTTTTATACAAACACTCCTTTATGAAGTTTTAAGCCATGTTCACAATCACATTAGGTAGTTATAATGGTAATTTAAACAACTGTTGTCTACTTGTAGAGAATGAAGTGTAATTTCATTTTCAGTGAGAGTAACTGAAAAGTAAGGCAGTGTAAAAATCAATATCATGTCCTTAAACCACAATCTTTTTGCTTTTTAAATAACTTGTATACAGTTGTAGTTTTTTTTTTTTTTTGTGCATGCTTGTGATACGACCTGTTGTCAGTGTGTTCACAAAAATCTGG
>NW_015114865.1:0-625 GCF_001443285.1 Poecilia latipinna
TCTACAGAGAGTATTTATCTTAGTTCATATGGAACTTAAGTATAAACAAATGTATCCTATAATGACCCATACTGACTTAAATATAAACATATGTATGAGTTCCTCTAGATCCTGCTGAGACATTAGTCCTGTAATCCTGGAAATGTTCTTCAGGTGATTTGATATAAATCTTGTAACAGTATTATACATTCCAACTTTGTACTACACAGTAGTAAATTATATCAGCTAAATTTGTTTATATCTAAGTTCATACGAGTAGTTAGTAGATACATATGTTTATATTTAAGTCAGTATGGGTCATTATAAGATACATTTGTTTATACTTAAGTTCCATATGAACTAAGATAAATACTCTCTGTAGACACAACTGATGGTTAACTTCACATAAAGAAAAGCGAAAACTGAAGATAAATATAAGAAATACGCAAGAGAAACGATAAAGGAGAAGAGAACACAACCATTATGGATTATTTAGCCCCTCTGGGGTGTCAGCTCATGAGGTCTGTTTAGTTTTATGCTCTTTTTCTGTGATTAATTGTTAATCGTTAGTTATAAAGTATAAGAATTTGTCCTGATATGGTATTTTGTTGTCGTTCTCTGTCGTGAGCAGTTCTCACGGGTTGTC
>NW_015114865.1:4136-33944 GCF_001443285.1 Poecilia latipinna
TATCTGGGCTAACATTGTCCTGATGTGGTTTGGGTTACCTAATAGAAATGGATATTGTGTCTCGTGTAAGTGTGACAAGTGTAAATGTGACAGTGCCGTTATCTTTCTTGCCTGTTGCTTCACTTATAACTTTGACTGCAAGTGTCAGGACTTATTTGTACCAATTCAAAAACTTACCTGTGCTGCAACAGTACACACGAAACACAATACATTCACTGCTGTTTGACATTTCATTTAGAAATTTGAGTGTCTTCTTCTTTTTTATGGCAGCTGCTGTTTAGGTCTCAGAAATTCAAAATGGTCCTAGATTTTGAGTTATGATTACTTCTACATCTGGCAAATGTCAAACCCATGGCTGACTGCTATGTTTTTACTGCAGATAAAATTTTGCTAATATTAACCAAAGTCAAGATGTAGGAGTTTGTTCCAATATAATGTGCAAATAAAATAATATGGGGAGCTTTAATCACGGCCTAACAAAGCCAAATGTCATAATGTTTATAAAATGTCAAAAACCATCATTGAATTACAGCTAATTGTTGTGGGATTATTCATTTTAACAAGTCTATTTTCAATTTAACAAATAGATCTGAAGTTTGAGGTTGAGACTTATGTTAAACACATCAATATTTGCAGATTGGATGACATCAGTACAGATTGTAAAAAATTAAATATGTTGCTAAAGTTCAGACACACCCTTCAAGACAAATGATAGCGTTCTTAGTTTCTTAATCACATTTAATTGCTTTTATCGTCAACTTGTTTGTTGTTTGACAGCTTTAATATAAACATGAGTCAGACGTTCAGGACTAAGTTAAATTCTTGTAAACAAAGATTGTGCAGGTATGTTGACACACTGATGTACTGACAGAACATGTATGAAGTCACGCTAAGACTACATGCAAAAACTCAAGCTTATTATACATTTTATCACCTGTATCTTAAAAATCCATGGCTAAAGTTTATGGTGCCGAGACAAACTCATGTATTATAATGTGAACTGCAAATTTCTGACGAGTGAAAATGAAAGCCTCTTTTTCATATTTCATGTCAAAAATGTAAAAACTAGCCATGAGTTTATCCATTTTAATTTTGTTTATCTTAAATAGACCACTAAACATTCTCAATGTTATTTGTTCATTTCCATTGACGCAAGAGTGTGAAAAAAACTTGTTTTGACAGTCAAGCAATGCACCAGTTGTTGACGTTACCGTAACATGAGTGACAGAGGACAATGCAGACGCACAGCATTCAACTCTCACCCTGTCAAAGAAATACAAAAAAGATCTCAGCCTTCTCTTTTTACCGCTTGTTTGAGCTTTTGGTATTTTTATTTTATGAAAAACTTTAAAGTTTTGTTTATGTGAAGCTTATGGAGTTCATTTCCTTTTTTTCTTAGAATTTTAAAGTGTTTTGTAAATTGAAGTGAATAATGTTAAATTTGAAAGTTTCATTGTTAATTAAATATATTGCCTCATCATTATTGACTGCTAAAACCTGAATAAATACATTGTTCATTTGAATCTTTCATAATTTTAATAAAGCTGTATTGATTTCAGATTAACATTCAGAAATTATTTATAATCAGTATTTAGCCTAAATTAGTGTCTGCAGATAACAATGAGGATGACAAAACAAGAGTCAGATCCACAGTTTACTTGGCAAGTTGTTTTTCTGAAGCAAATTAACTTTAAAGTAAAACAACAACAAATAATCACCTACAAATTGGCTTTTAGTTAGTGAGTAAAAAACAGTAAAGACCAGATGAAAAAATATATCACATAAAAATATGCATAGCTTTAAATATGCGATGCATTTAAAATCAACAAAAATTAATAATTCGTCCAACTAAAGTTTACAAAATCTGATCAGGGAAGGTGAAGCTACTTATCTTTGTGTTTCACAGTCATAAAGCTGTTTAGGAAAGAAAACAGCACAAGCTAAAAACCTATGAAAGTTATTGTGGGTTGTGCAACGAAAAATAAAGCTTAAGGTTTAACTGGAACCGGTTTATGATGTCACACCATGCTAAATACAGCAAACTAATGCTCTGGACTAGTTTACAGCATTTAAAGAAGAGAGTCAGAAAAACACACATACATTATATTTACATCTTTGTTTAAACATCTAAGCTAAGTCAAGAATCTCTGCGATACACAGTTAGAAAATCTGGCCAGTTATTTCTTTTTGTTTTTGCGAAAAATTTCCTTATGACTTTATACCAAAATACTTCTAGATTTCCAAGCTACAAAACCTCGCAGAGGCAGCATTAGGCAACATTTACAGAGGTGAGATAAGAAGCTCTTCCTCTTGGCCATTTATTTCCCTAAAGATTATTTCTTTCTTTATTCTGGAACTGAATACTTTAATTTTATTCAGCAGCCTGACTCAGATTCAGCAGCTTTTTAAGGAAGCACAGAGAAAAGCTGCAATGCACCAGACTGACTGACACAAAGACTCAGAGCTGTGACTCCACCTTTATTTTTTTAGGAAATTGACAGAATTTTGTAAAAATGTGTTTTACAACAGTTATTTTTGCTAATTTTTGCTGTTCATAGCCATTAAGTGTGTAACAGCTAAGGGGGATTGATAAAGTGATTAAACATTTGCCAACCAACTGGGTGAGGAATGCAAATAAATATGAATCCACGACATTAATGAGACCCGTTGATGTTGTCTGTTTGCCTTTTCTGACTGACCTTGTAGTAAATGATTTATATAGACAGGTGAAAGGGGAGAGTAGGAGGAGCATTTCATCTAGTTTTTCAGTCATTGGAAAGATTTTTCATTTCTTTACTTTTTTTTATTTTCCTTTTCCAAAGCTGAAGAAAGAAAGACAGCTGAGCATCAGTCACCTGTGAGCCTGGATGATGAGGAAAGCTTCCCAGTGACATCTCTTGTTTTTATTCACCTATGGAGTCATACGTGTTGGATTGTTTGTTATGTTTGCTCCCATGCTCCTTGTTTTTCCTGCTGTGTTTGGGCCTCCGCTGGCCGGGGTTCTGCAGTTGGGTAAATGTGGCTGTCAGGGCTGCAGGCTGGATGCTGTGGGTCACAACGTGTCTGATCCTGGATCTGCCGCTGCTGCACGGCGACGAGGAGCTGAAGCCACCAGAGACGTCATCAGGTCAGACCTCAGATGGACCCCGGCTCATCTGTAAACCCTCTGCACTGGCCAGGTATCTGCTGCAGCACTGTGGCTCGCTCACAAAGGCAAAACTGGCCGACTGGCCCTGGGGAGACCCCCACCTGCAGACGGTCTCCAGCCAAGTGTGTGGAGAACATGCAGACAGCATCCAGTTCACCAGAGAGCACCTCCTAATGAAGGACGGGGGGGTTGTGGCTCTGGACTGGGCAAACAGGAGGTGGGAGGTGAAGAAGGAGCAGCAGTCAGGGACGAAGGCGCTCGGGTGTTTCACCTCGACACCCCCCGTCCTGCTCCTCATCCCTCAGACCTGGGGAGGGACGACCCCCCACCTGCAGTGGCTCAGCCAGCAGGCCGCGCGGCAGGGCTTCTCTGTGGTCGTGTTTCACCATCGGGGCACAGCCGGGTCGCCCCTCACCACAGCAAGAATCTGTGAGTTTGGAGACTCGGCGGATCTGGAGCAGGTACGCTTTAAAACGCTGGGTTTTCCAAGTGGGGCAGCCAGGGGGCGCTGTGCTGGGGGCCTCAGCAAGTTGGAGGGAAGATGAGAGAAAAAAAATGCAAAACTAAAAGAACAATTCTATCTATATTTTTATCTTAAATTATTCATCATAATTTAGTGTTTGTTTTTCAATAATTTTTTAAAAATAAAATAAGAGTTTAATTTATTTTATGATTGGCTGCCTGTTAAGTTTATGAAGCTGCGTCGCTCCTCAAAACTAGCATCACAAGCAGGAAGTGGAAAAGTTTCTGACAAGAGCAAAGCAACTCAGCTGTGGTGAATACCTGCAAAAAAACATAAGAACTGTGGTAATAAAATAAAATGTGATGGGATTATTATAAAATATCACAATTATCATCAAAAGAGGGAATTGTAATGAAAAATTGTATTATCTGGTAATAAAGTTGAGGTAGATATCTGATAAAATTTTTCGTCACAGAACTCAAGGCCATCAAAAATCAGATGAAGCAGCATTTGTGCTAAAAGAATGTAATAATTATTAAATAATGAATAAAAACATTATAAAAGTTGATGTTTCTTACATATTCTGTATCCGTGGGTTTAAAAAAGGGGTCAGAGGTTAATCCTCTTTGGGGACATGGAAAAGTTGGGGAACTGCTTTAAAAGAGGATCAGCTGATTACATCAATTCAGTCTACTTGCAGTTTTTGCTTATATCTGAATCGTATTTCATTCTTATTTTGGCAAAATGTTTGAGAAATCTACCTCTTCATCCCCTACATTATTAGACACACTCCTATCTTCTGTGCTGCAAAGTCAACATCTAGTTTATCTGTCTCCAACTCCAGTCTTTGAAGACATTTAGCTGAAAACAACAAATGAAATACCTCCTCTACATGCCAACAAGTTCCGCAGAGGCCTGATAATGAGTCAGTTACCTGAATCAGGTACGTTGGAGACAACGATGCTCACAAGGAAAAATAAACGGTTTCTCTGCAGCCGAACAGGAAAAGCTAGAGAAGACAATAAAGGTTTAATCAGTTTGCATTCTAATGAATCAATGGTATAATTACGAGTAAATTAGAGGTTAACCTGCCTTAAATCGTTGAAATAACTCTTTAATTAGATGGAGTCAAAAGCTTTTGTAAAACTTTTTTTCTGGGTGCTTGTTCAGGTTTAACTTTTTTTTTTTACGTTTTATTATAAAATTAGATTAAAGTTACCTTTGTGGTTGAGATTTTAAATGTGCAGACTCCACTTTGATATATTTTGTCCTGAGTTCAGACATATTTTTCTATTATATTTTTTACAGCTATCAGTGCCGTGTGTTTTCAGGCGGTGCTGTATGTCCGCAGTCGGCACCCGTCCTCCGTGTTGGTTGCGGTGAGTGAAGGATCGGGCTCCGCCGTCCTGCTGTCCTACTTGGGCGAGCGAGGTTCAAGCACCTGCCTAACAGCAGCTGCAGCCATCTCACCTGTGTTGCTGGGGCAACGGTGGTTTGAAAGCGCCATGCCGC
This sequence comes from Poecilia latipinna, assembly GCF_001443285.1. Lineage (NCBI taxonomy): Eukaryota > Metazoa > Chordata > Actinopteri > Cyprinodontiformes > Poeciliidae > Poecilia > Poecilia latipinna. The sequence continues at coordinate 9,260 of NW_015114865.1, forward strand.
CTCTTTACCGCTGGGGGGTGCTATTTCACAGAAAAATGCAGCTGAGCAGGTGAGAATATTTTACTTTATACAAATCCAGAGGCTGGTAGTGTAACCATAAAATATACTCAAGTAAGAGTAAGCAAGTATTTGGTAAAAATTCTACTCAAGTACTGAGTGACTGATCAAAACATCAGTCATTTAATATTTAAATCTTTAAAATGGTATTTTAAAAATCAAAGTTAAAATAATTTGCAGCACTGTTACAAATCAGTTTCTTTCAATATAAAAGTTATGAAACTTTAACAAAACCTGCAGGTGTGTGTTTTTGGTTAAAATAAGGTTGTTCTTCATTCAGTAAACTTACCCACAGCAATATCCAGAAGTTTGACTGAAGTAAGAGTAGCAATACATCATCATAAAATTACTCAGTAGAAACAGTAGAAAGCAGTGTGTAGCAAAATACTCCTAAAACTACATTTTTTCCCAAAACGTCACCCAACTCTGCACAAACTCCAGATTTTAGTTTTGCTATATTTACTAAAATCTTTGCTTTTCTTCCATGCTCTCAATAGATATGTCAGTTCGCTCAGAGGAATCCTGGATGTGGATCGTGCCCTCAGATCCTCCAGCCTCAGAGATTTTGAAGAGGCTCTTTTCTGCTCTCCCACTGAGAAAGTTTCTCCATCCACAGAGAGAAACCCTGCATCTCCCTCCCTCAGGGGCCTAACATCAGCAGCGGCCTGGGCACTGGGTGAAAGAGCCTACCCAGCAGCGAACTGGGAGAGCTACTGGGGGAGGAACGAACCTCTGAGAGATGCAGATGAGGTGGCGGTCCCAGTGCTCTGCATCTGCAGCTCTGATGATCCCCTCCTCCCTCCGGCCTCCACGCTCCCCGTTTCCCTTTTCCAAAGCAACCCTTACTTCCTGCTGGCGCTAACAGACAGAGGAGGGCACTGCGGATTCGCCCTGGACGCCGGGCAGCAGACGGATGAAGATACCTGGAGTCATATTGCAGTGCTGGAGTTCCTAAGAGTGGCGTCTGACTTCCTGAAAGAGGCGGAAAGGGATTGGAAAAGCTGGAGAGGCCAACAGGAAGTGAACGGCGTCAGAGGCCAGAAGAGCAAGATGAACGCTGCAGCGATGTCACGTCGGAGGAGAGGCGCCACGATGAAGAGATCCAGACCCCAGCCAGCCGGCCAGAGCGGCGTGGACGATGTGGATGGAGACCCCTTCACCTGGAAGAGGTCTTACACTCGATAAGACATTTTATACGTCAGGTTTTCAAAACTAGGAAAATAAATTCTTGTCCAAAAAGGTCCAACAGTCCTGGGTCATGTTTGCTGAGTTCTCCACCTCCTGTGTTGAAGACCAATATTTAGAAACTGAACGGCCAAACTGCTGCAGTGGTACATTTATCAGTTTATGAGACTGATAATTTTCATGAAATAAAATTGTACAAACCCAGGTGAAAAACATGTCTGCTCCTGGCAGTGGAGGAAAGTGCTAAAATGTTTGACACCAAATTTTTCCCTCTTGCTCAGGTTTCAATCAGGATCAAGAAGTATAATTTTTATGCCAATATATTAAAAACTATAGTGAATAAAATAAATATAAGCACGTTATAATATACAAATCCTGACATTTAAACTGAAGTTTTTGTAAAATGATGCCAACATACACACTATGCAACAGAGAAATATTAAAATTACTTTATTACAGATGATTCTTTATCCAGTAGCCCTCTTCCAACAAAAAATAGTAATTACAAACAAAATATTACATTTATCCCCTAAACTTTGCATCTGAATTACTTTTATACATTTTAAATCACTTATTTTTCATCTGAATGAATATCTATTCTCTTCTGCTATGCAACATTCAGCTTTTTTTATTTGTAATTTTTTTTTGCACAAACTATACACTTTAATACAGTTTAATACAGATCTGTGGACAAGGGAGAATAAAACAGCAAGATTCACCAAATATGACAGGAAGAATAAAAGGAATACTGATAAACAGACTGTACAGAGAAGTGACCCGGCCGTCCACCGACTCTCCGCCAGCAGCAGCTGCCCCCCCGCTTCGGGAGGAGGAGGAGGGGGGTCAGGTGTCACAGTAGACTCGTAAAACTGGTCAGCTACTTGTGCAATCAGTGCAACTGATCCAGTTCGGAGTGACCAACGTCTAAAGCTAGACTCTGCCCCCACTGCCTTGCAAAAAAAAAAAAACTATAGTAAATACAACTAAACCTCTGCAGGTTGTTTGGCCCTCTGCAGGCAGTTTAAGGAAAATAAAACACAAAAGAGATGAAGAGAAGGGGAATAAAGAAAAGCACTCATTTAGTTTCTAAACTGAGAAACTAGCATGTTTTGACAGGATGGGGATCTAATTTTTGTTGCTTATTTCTAGATGGAAGTGTAAAATGCGAGTCTCAAAGATTAAAGCCTGAGTAATGTCAGAGGATCCCACATGACCTAAAGTTTCCAAAAACTAAATGGACCTCAGAGCCTTGTGCATGACTTTGGAAACTACCTCAGGGTGAAGAGTGCATTAAGTTTTGTGGCATTTAAATGGTTTTAGAGTCTAACCTGGTGTAACACTGTCAGTGTACAGTCCGAGCTAAAGGAGAAAAATATTGAAATTATGTGCAAAAATCCTCCTCATACACTTTTGAACAAATTGTTGCCGCTTCCACAAGGCAATTTGACCTAAAGCCGTGTTTTCGTTCACAGCCGAAAAAAAATGTGTAACAGCTGCAAACAGGACAGGTGAAAACTCAGTAAACCCTTTTAATTTTTTTCAAACTACAGCAACTCTAAAGCCACAGCATTGTGCCCTCACTGCAGGTTCATCTCGCTTCGGTTTGTCCTCTAGATTTCCAGGCTGTACAATATTCACATGTTGACTGTACATTCCATCTGTAGCTTCACAATAAGACTTGGATCTTCTCTAAAATTCTCTCTTTTATAGATTCATATGAACACCAGCACATGTCCTGGTCCGTCGTTTCTTCCTCTGAGGGACGATGTTTCCCTGCAGACCAGCGAGCGGCCCCCGGGTTTGGGGCCCTCGAGAGACGTGGGAGGGAAGGAGGCGAAGGTGGAAGGACGCAGGGAGATCGGTGGTCAGATCGGAGGGTGAGACAGAGCGGGGTGTCACACCGGGGGAGGGGCTCTGCAGGGGCACAGCAGCGGAGATCCCAGCATCACCCCCCATGGATCCGCAAAAACATTCAGCAGTCACCAACCGACAGACAAGTTTTATCTCTGAGGCCTTTTTTTTTAAACTTTAAATCAGCATTTACATCTCCTTCGTCACTGAATGTGTGCCGTTTTTCCATCTTATAAGCTTTACACTTTCTCTGTACATGCGTCCGAGTTTACCTACTGGTTTGACTGTATATGTGTTTGTGTGAAATCAGACGTAACATTTTGAGTTGGCCTTGGCCAAAGTGCGACTCGCTGTGACTGCACCCCGCCAAACAGGCCGACAGGCTTTTACTGCATCGTTCAGGACATTGTGGAGTTACTGCTGACAGGTGAAACGCGATCACCGGCTTTTATTCAAGTTACCCACTACTGAAACGCCGTCCCCGTCATGACGGATGGCGGGCTTACTGCAGCGTCCGCCAGAGCGAGACTGGGTGGGCAGAGGTCGGTGGAAACCCAGGAGCTGAGCCAATCGTCGCTGCTACTACTTGGCTGTGTGGCTTAAACTGGCCGAGCCTCTCTGGCACTCAACGACAAACACAATCCAGTGCTGGCACGGACAGTGGTGGCCCGAACTACTCCTACAATTAGCATGCTAGCAGTCTGACCCAAAGTCCTTAACTAGAGATTCATAGAGAGACGGGTTAAACTTGACTGGTCAAACTTCAGAAATCCAACCTTTTTCCAAGCATTGAATGCAGGACAACCAAAGGCTACACGTTCATGCTAACACCACCATGTGGAACAAAATACACTGAAAAGGTGTTTTCTGGAGTTTTGAAGTAAACCAAAGCCATTAGAAGCAAAACGGAGACCAGTTATTATATTCATTAGTGACGACATTATTCTGTATTTTTGCCCTTTTGGTTGTTTTTTACCCAACTTTTTAAGTTTTGCAACCTCTTTGGGTTCAAACCTTCTGGTCCAACTGAGGAAGGGGCAAACTGGCCCAGACTCAACTTCAACAGGTAACAGGAAGTGTGAAAGGAAAACATGAGACTTTTTCCTGTTTTTTAGGCCTTACAACCTCAGTAAGTCCTGGAACATGCTGCTTTGAAATGTTGACGAAATATAGGAAGGAGTTCAGGTGATGACTACAATCTCTGTAGTACGACAGATCAACTTCAATTAGTAACTTCAAATGAGTGAACAACTGCTCTCTCACAATACAACATGAGGATATAAACAAATAAGGAGTTCTGGGTAAAAACTAAATACTTTAAATGCAGTTTTTAAATGTCGTTCTCAAAGAAAATTGACTAAAATCCGTATAAGCGGGTCAAAGGTCAGCAAAGACGAAACACCAGAAACCGGCCCAAAGTCTCTAGAAATAACTCCGACCTCGAAGCGTTCACTCCGGCTGTTGCTTTGGTTTTCTTATTTAAAATCCAAAACTCTGGACATTTAAACATTTTCTGCAAATATGTCGTCTTATCCAAACCTAGTTTACAAAAAACATAGATTCAGAATAAAATATTGTTCCAAAAATACTTAATAGCCCCCCAAAAAAAAGCACATTTAAAATTTTGTTTTTATTTTTTAATGCGTGTTATTTTAACCTATAAATCTCTGGCCCTTTATAAACCCCTATATTTCTTTTTAGAGTTGTTTTTTAATCTAATTGCTTTTAGAAAAAGAGAAGTTTAAGGAAATAACTTTAATTTTGATTGATTTTATAAGTCCATGAAAATCTAATTGATTAACAATTCAAGTTGTAAATTAAATCAAAATCAACTTGTGTTTTTTATGAACTTAAATTCTTAATTATCTTGCAGATAACATAACTAGGAACAAAATCTGTAAAATCAAACATTTCTTCAAAGCTTTTTTACTTCTTTAAATCTGGAAATGCTTAAAGTAAATCCAAACTTCCACAGGCTTTTCTGCATAGGAAATTCCCCAGTTGACACCAACACACAACTTTCAGTTTTTCCCTCCTTTAAATTTTCTCTGCTCTGTCGACTCTTCTGCCTTCCAAACATTTACCCAAGATCACATCAGTAACTTCAGTCTTTTTGAGTGTTTTGACGGGATCTCACAAGGATTTATGTAACTTCAGTTAAAGCAGCAACTTTTTCCTCACGAGACGATTTATTGTGCAAACATCCGACTCAATCAACTAGTCCCTTAAAAATAACAGAACCTGCTGAAAACTGGCCTCTCTGGTGAAACTCTGTGGTGAACATGGCGGCTGAATGGCAACGCAGGCTGAATGGCAACGCAGGCTGAATGGAGCCGATTGGCTGCAGTGGCTGAATGGAGCCGATTGGCTGCAGTGGCTGAATGGAGCCGATTGGCTGCAGTGGCGGCTGAATGGAGCCAATAGGTTTCAGCTCTGATGGGTTTCCAAGGACGGCCAGTCTCACCAGTCTGCATGGTGAGGTGCATTGTGGGATATGACCTATCTGTGCTGTGCACTTTGTGAGTGTGTGTGTGTGTGTGTGTGTTTTAGTTACAGTGACTGTGGTTCTTGTGTTTTTAGGTGTATGACAGGTGGGAACCGTTGGAGATCTGAGAGGTGATGCTGGCGCTCCTGCTCATGCCCTGTTCACTCCTCCCCCCCGATGACGTCCTCCTCATAGCCTGCGGGCTGTTCCTCACCCCTCCTGCGCCTCCCTGACTACTTCTCTGACTCCCTCCTCCGGGATGGTGGAGGCTCCAGGGCGGCGGGCCACCTGCAAGCATGGGGTGGCCCCAGGGCTGCTGCGAACTGGAGCCCCCCTGGTGGTGACTGTGGTGGCTGCCTCCTCCACCGCCTCCGGGCCACTGGCTTCCCCCCTGACCTCCCTGACCTCCTCCACCGCCTCCGCCCCCCCAGCCTCCTTGGGAGTCTGGGGCCAGGTTGGTGAGCACCATGTTGCTGAAGCCCAGTCGCAGCGACTCCGAGTCGAAGGCCTCGATCTCCCGGGCCTGGCGCTCCAGCAGCGAGCGGATTCGCTCCAAGCGCTCGTTCTGGAGGGAAAGCATTTCCTCTTCAATCTGAGGGGAGAAAAAAAAAACAACATACGGTTAACAGAACAAAAAAACATTAAAACCTAACAAGTATTTTTGGTCTAGTTTGTTCTGCATGTACACTTAAATAAAACAAAACTAGCTTATAAGTAACTTTCCAGCAAACAGAAGTTTGTTTTGAGTCACTAATTCCTTCGTGTTGATGAAAAAGTATTAGTTATCTACAGTGGAACAAGACATTTTTCCATATTATTAGTACTTCTAACATGTACTTTTTCATCAAACGCCTATTTTTTGATGAAAAACTACCTGTAAGCTAGTTTTGCTTATTTCAAATGTGCCAAGGTATTTGCACTGGAAATGCTTGGTAAAGTTTTGTGGTTTTGCACCTTCATTAACTTCCCGACAAACGCAGAACTTTGCTTACTTTCTGCTCCAGCAGCGCCCTCCGCAGCGACACCCGCTGCTCCAGGTCCCGCCTCTCCTTGTCGTGCTGCGCGTCTGTTTGCATCTTGATCTTGCTCTGGTAGGCGTTGAGAAGCTCCAGCTCCTGCTGCAGCTGCATCCTCAGAACCTGACACTCGCCCTCCTGGGCCTCGTCCAGCCGCAGCTGCAGGCGGGGCGGCCGCACCGCAGAGAGAGAAGGAATAAACCATTTGCTGACACATTAATGCAACTGATAGTAAACGAGCAACAAAGACAGAAAAATCAGGGCTGCAACTGACCATTATTTAAGTTGTTGATTATTCTGATGATTTAGCAGATAAAAGAAATAATTTGAATGCATGCATGTGTAATTGAATTGAAATTATTTTTTGTAAAGTGCACTGGATTACATTTGTTGTGAATTGGAGCTACATAAATAGTTTGAATTGAATAATAATAAAAAAAAACATTTTATTGCCTAAATGCAACAACGTTTGTTTAGTGAATGCTTGATTATTTGTTGCAAAGGATGCATGAAAAACAGACCAACAATACTTCTAAGCTCAGCTTTTTCTGCTTGAATCAACAATGACTGTAGGGCCGATGTGTTGATTATTTTTTTGATTAGCGATCAATAATTGGACTGGAAAAGGTGATTAATAGATTTTTTTTTTTTTACAGAGTTTATAAAAGGTGAAGCTTGCGCCACTGGAGACGTTCTGGATAGAACATATTTACACAAAGCTTTTTTTTTTTTTTTAAATCTTATATGCAAAGTGTTTATTTTTTTGTATAATTTTGGTTTAACTGCTGCTCTGAGTCTGGTGTTCTTTCAACAAATGGCCATTTTTTTGAGTCTGAAACCTCCAGTTAACGATTAAGCGATTTCTGAATTAGGTGACTATTATTTCAATAATAGATTAATCCGATCAATCAAGGATTTTTTCCCGTTTCAGGATTCGATCAGTGAAGCAGACGCTCACCGCCTGGGTGGAGAGCATCTCGTTGATGGAGTGGTCGTACTGCTCGGCCAGGATGGCCAGCTTCCTGGTCTGCTCCTCCTTCAGCCTCTTCAGGACGGCCTTGTGCTCAGATTTGGGCGTGGTCTCCAGGAGGTGGTTCCTGAGGGCCTTGTACTGCCGGGTCTGCGTCTTACACGTCTCCTGGAACTGCTTCTTGATCTGAAGCTCCTTGGACTGAAGAAGAGAAGTTGGTTTTTAGGTCGATTGTTTGTTCAGGAAAGAAGCTCTTGTGCCCTGATCCTTGTACCTTGAGGCTCTTGGGTTGCTGCCGGACCTCCATCACATGCTTGCGCCTCAGCTCCCTCTCCCTCCTCTTGTTGTACTCCAGCTGGTTGGTGAGCTCCGTCTGGTGCTGGGTCCGGATCAGGTCGGCGCGCGCCCTCTGGATGGTCGCCAGATGCCTGAACTCCAGCTCCTGCATGGACTCATGGTGCCTCAGCAGCATCGCATGTTCCAGGTCCTTCTGTGTTTGTCGCTTGTTCAGCTCCTAGCGAGAGTTGTAAAAGGTCGTTCAAACAAAGAAATAAGCTAAAAGCGGCGTTTATGTTTAAGTGCCTTTATGTACCTCTCTTGCCAAATCCTGCTCCACGTTGTGTCTGGCAATGAGGATCCTCCGTTTGAACCGCCGACACTCCAGCTCCAGGTACTGCCTCTGCCTCCTCAGCAGGTTGGCCTCTTCTTCCGCCTGCAATAATTGGACAAACACGTCAACTCCCACAAACCTTACAGAGCTTTTCCGTTACGTTATTTTTTAAAAAGCACATAATCCCCAGGGTGTCTTTGAAATGCTCACCTGAAAGTGCTGAATGTTTTCTTTCTGTTTGGACAGCCACTCCTGCTTCTCCTTTTTGGGAGTTGACTGGTTCTCGCTAAGTTCCTGTCACACAAGTATCAGTTAGTTCACCCGGATCAACATTTAGATTGAGATATTATTCAAACTGATCAGCAACAATCACAGGCGACCAGAGCATTTGCAGGTTACCTCTTTTAGCTGCTCCTTGCGTAGTTTATATTCTCGCTTCTGTGACTCCAAAAAGCTGCTCAGCTCCTTCTTCTGCTGAACCTGGATGTGCTGCTGGAACTTCTTCTCATCGTTGGCAAATGTCTTCAGCTAAATCACATAACAAATAAATGGATACAACATAAATAACGGCTCCTAACATAATAATTAGCGTCAGCTTGGCTACGTACATCCTTCTCCAGTGCGGCCTGGTGTTTCTTCAGCAGCTTCTCCATCTCCTGAGTGAAGTTGTTCCTCAGACTCTCGAGCTCCTTGTCCAGCCTCAGCCGGTGCTCGTCCATCTCTCCTTTCAGCTTGTTCTCCAGGGCCATCAGGTGCTTCTGATGCTGCCGCCTCATGCGTTTGTAACCCGACATCTGCTCCCGTAGCTCTGAGTCCTGCTCGTGTTCCTGCATCTCGCGCGTCACCTGCAAGACGCCGTCCGTGATGAGAACAGCAGGAGAGTCCAGAGAGAGAGGAGGAGAAGAGAGAGGGTGGTCTTACAAGTGACGCCGTGCGTATGGTGGCGAAGTGCTCTCTGTTGCGGTAGTGCTTCCTCGGGGCCTGAGCCGGCGCTAGCTGGGGCTCGGTGGGCTGACTGCTGGCCGCCTGCTCCCCAGAGAGACTCTCCTCTTCCTCCTGGATGAAGAGCAGAAATAAAAATCATCCCTTTTGCTCAGAAACTATGAATAAGAGTATTACACAATATATAAAACACATTTAGGTTACTGTAGCATTTCGTTTCGACGTGCCAAATTTCCCAAACTACCTAAATTAAGGTTAGTGCGCCCTCTGCTGGCTCCTGAAAGTCACACTCAAATTTTAAAGCAACCCTTCAAGGATAAGCTGGTGCAGATGAAGATGATGATGGATGGATGGATGTGCTCAATAAATTTAACTAATTACATAATCTCAGCCATGCAGTGGCCCACACATTTCTTCAGCTTTCACAGGCTAAACAAACAAAGCAGTAAGTGGCTCTGCTAAGAAATCAAACTGTATTTCTGTTATTCTCCCCAAAAAATAAGCAAAGCAATTAAAAACACTAAGTTTTACCCACAAATGTCTCAAAAGAAAGTTTTATTTGGACAGTGTTGCCTCGTATTGGATGTTTGGGAGGAATCTCTTTTCCATGTTAGGCTGCTGGTTTATTGTTTGGACTGAACTGCATAAATAAAAAGTTTTTGTGAATTTGTGATAATTAACTTGATTGTAACTTGAAAAAATGCAGAGATGTCAATTCTCTAAATTAAGCCTAAACTAAACATATTTATTTTACTGACAATTTCTAATTTAATATTTTTACTTCTTTACTCAAAACGTGGATTGCTTGGTTTATTTTAATAAACATCTTCCATTATTTACAACATTATGGTCCTAAATATTTGAGGGGTTTTCTGTTATTTTATGCTTTGTTGAGTTCCTTTCATCACTATGTGGTTGTAAGTTGATAACTCACGTTTTGCATTTATGTTTAGTGCAAAAAAACCCAAACGAAACAAAAGGGCTTACAGCATAAACATTCATTTGCAGTTGGGTTTGTGATCAAATCTCTCATGTTTGAATCCAGATTTGGTTTCAAACATGTTTGCATGACTGAGGTGTGGTCTGATCGATCCCCCCCTTCAACTTGGCGATGAGGCTTCAGTCTCTCTCATGCCAACAGAGTTTTGTGCCAACTTGCCCTCATTACTGGAAACTGATGCAGAAGTTTCCCCACTGGGAATCGAGGGTAAAATGGGGCAAAACTAATCATCAACCCAGGCGAAGAGGCCTGGCGTCCTGCTACTTTTAGACGTCTCTCTGGTCCAACACACCTCAGTCAAATGGCTGAATTACCTTTAATTTGTTCCTTTCCAAGCCTGTTAGCTTAGCTACTCTGGTTCTGTAAACAAACTGCACAGCGCTGTGCGACGTTCCAAACATCAATGATTCAAACTGTTCTCATTTTCATCCAACACCGGAGGCCTTCACACAACAGCTGGATTTATACATTTACTGACAAACAGGTGGGTCCTATTTACCTATTAGCTGACTTTGAAGGCAATTAGCTTCACAAGAGTTTATTACTTTCTTTAGAGGCGTTAGATTAAAACGAAGCACTACACACTTGTGCTTATTTGTATTTTTTTTTTATCTGTTCTGATCCACTTCTATGGCTTTTTGTTTTATATCAAATCCACCAAAAACACAGACATTTTTAATTCAAACAAGACAAAATGAGAAAAACTTCTAGACGAATGAAGACTTCTGTGAAGGCACCGCATGGAAACTGCAGCGTTTTGAGCCGTTTTGTGTAACGGTTCACTGCTGTGCAGCTACAAAAAGCCTGGACTGAAACGACGACAATGTACAGCTCTGATTTTCTTACATCACCTTGTCTGAACGAACAGGCCACGAGTGGGCGGACATTACAGAGCCATTAGCTTTTCACAACAGGACAGATAATGTAGGCTAAGCTGAAGACTGGGACACAAAGTGACAAACATTTCACATCGGTCTCAGTGCCCAAATTATTCATGGACACAAAAAATGGAAGGAAAAAAAAAAAAAGAGCAGCCACTAAAAGCAACATTTCCATTTTGTTTGGAGATGATTTTTATATCTTAGGTTCTTTCTTAAGCCTTAAAGTGAAGAAGGTAAGTGAATACTTGATAAATACAGGAACACTAAAGGAAATTAAACGAAGATGCAGCCCCAGTCAGAACAAAACAAACTCTCTCCACTGAAAGCAGCTTACATACTGAAAATATTAGACCTCCAGGAATTTTTCCCACATTGTCAAGCTTTGACAATAAAATTCAAAGAATTTAATCTGGATTTTAACCAAGAGGCAAAGGCTGCTCAACATGTTACAGATATGAAGTCATCTCATCAGTTTGAAATCCAATATTTATTGGCTAGCACATTATAAACAAAGTGTCCTGATATCACACTCTACATGTCAGTAATATATTAAGGCTGTTGGATGGAGTTTCATTGCCGTTGCTTCCCACAGCAAACACAGATGGCAGCTTCTAAAACACTAAAGGTCCAGGCTGCGCTGGAGGCAAGGTGACAACTCGCATGTCTTTATTTACCAAAAGTATCACCATCGCAAGATTTCCCATCAAGCAGTTCTGTGATAGTCAAACATTAAATATTGTACAATTGTGAAAATGGAAGAAATACGATAAAGACCAGGAACACAGCAGAAGGGTTGGTGATAAGGTGCAGTTCGATCTGGCACTGGAAAATGGAAACAGTGTGGTTCTCTGTCAGAGCCGATCACCTTCACACATCTACATTTGAGGTGGGAGAATCTGTCAAGAGAGCGACTGCGTTTCTTGCACTCTACAGATTTGGGCTGGTGCTCTCAAAGAACCACGGAGCGTTCCCATCTTAGCCTAAAAAGTCCTGCCGATAAGTCGTAGCTTAGCAGCGATTCAGTCAGCTGAGAGCCACTCTGAGCCAGGAGACGACAGAAATAATACCTTAGTGAGGAAGGTGTTGGGTCCCGTCGCTAGGTGTGATGCTGTCCTCTGAGATCGGTTTTTATTCTTCCTCTACTTCTATAATTGTGGTTGGCAAACAATGCAATGGAGCATTATGGCCACCAATAAGTAAGGAGTGTAGACCAAATGTCACCAAAAAGAAAGAAAACTCATATCTTATTGTCTAAACTACATGGTTTTAACAAAAGAAATGGAATATAACTTTTACTTCTTGAGTCTTAAATCAATAAGGTTTGGTTGGACGATACTGGAAGCAAAATAAGACATAAAAACACCAACATGCCTCCAGTAATCAGCTGATAAACATACAATCTAGACTGGATTAAGAAGAGTGTGTCATGCTGATAAAACTATGACAAACTGAATTAATTGCCACACAGCTTTAACCTGCTGTCTGCACAGCTCTTTTCTCTTTGGTTCAGTAAAGGTTTTCCTCACTATCCTGACATTTTGACGTGTTAAGAGCTCTCTGAAAGCCCAAGACTCTTTTCTATTCTATGAAAAATCTTAACACTTCAGAATATCAACTATTTATCCTTAAATGACGTCACTAGGACCTACTTTTAGTCTAGGATTCTTTGAATATGAACCTTGGGTCCAAAGAGGTAAACATGCTGTTTGACAGTTTTTGCTTGTTAAATATATCCTGTGTTCATTGGAGATCATAACTTCCAACATGTACAACCTGGAGATTATAAGATGATGTAACAGATTTCAGTGTCCCTCTACCCACCGGTTTGACGTGTATCACGGAGCTGTTGGACATGACCGTGTGGTCTCCGTCCATCAGGTCCAGCTCGCTGCGGCTGTCCTGCGCCGCTTCGTTCAGGCTGTTGACAGAGCTGCTCTGGGAGCTGGCGCTGATGGACATGCTGGGGATGGACTGGTTGCTGCCGACGCTGTTCACCGTTCCTGTGCGACCTCCGCCGAGCTCCAGGTCCTGGAGCAGAGTGGACAGAGCACACGGATAGAAAGCAAGAGAGAGAGAGAGAGGGAGAAGAAGAAAGACCAGGAGGCACAGACATGCACAGAAACCAGCATATGCTTAATTATTTGCTCTAAATGAAGGAGCAAATGCAGAAACAAAATCCTCCAACGGACCTCATCTCCATCCTGGGCTTCGGTGGTGGGCCCATTGTGAGCCTCCTGAAGGAGGATCTTCTTCATCTTGCGGTACTGCAAGTTGTCCAGCTCCCGAACTGCATCCTTGGTTCTCTGAATGAGATCCATCAACACGGAGTCCGGACGCTCACGCTGGAGAAACGCGTGCTGGAGGGCAGGGCAACAAGGAGGGAGAAATAAACCGGGATAGATACACGAGTCACAGTAACTCCAAGTAGGACAAACAGTGAGGAATTATAGAACAAAGATAAAACCAATTTAAACACCAAAGGCACAAAATGATGAAACCAGATCAAAATTCAAGAATCAATAAATCACTTGCAGATTTTCAGTTTAGCTCTGACCAAAGATCAAACGATCGCAAAAAAATAAAAAATAATCAAAAGATCTTTTCCTGATGAATGAATGAGAGAAGAATACCGACATTTATCGACAGTTTTCCATCTCAACTCAATGGTCTTGCTGCGTAAAATCGTGCTGCTTGTGTGTGAACTTACACCCAACATGTCGTCAGAATGCGGCCTGTCTTGAGGGTTTTTCTGAAGGCAAGAGTCGATAAAGTTTCTAAAGTAATCCGTCCTGGAATAAAGGGGAAAAGACAGAAGGTCAAAACTAAACAGAATCTATCAGACCAAAGTATCAACACTGAAAATACAAAGTTTCCCTGAGTGACGATAATGAAATGCAAACATAGGTACTCTTAAGCTCAGACCATATGATGTTCCCTTCCGTTTTCATTATAGATCATTTAACATACATGAAGATAAAAATAGAAACCAGTGCTCACCATTCACTGGACTGCAGTGTGGGGCTCTCATTCTGCGCTATGTGGTATAAGGCACTCATTGCATTCATATTAAACAATGGAGGCTTCCTCTCCGCTGAAAAAGAAATGGTCAGACAACATTTCTAAGTTACAGGGTCCTGGATCCTTCTACTGGATGAAAATATCAAGTAAAGTCCTCAGGGACACGCCTCACACCGCTGGTCCACACTGACAAAGTGCTGTGACGTACCTAATTCTATACAGGTAATGCCTAAGGACCAGATGTCCACTTTCCCATCATACTGGCCCTCGTCCATAGCTAGAATCACCTCCGGGGCCATCCTGGGGAGAAGCACAAATCAGAGTTCACTGTAAATCTACGGGACACTTCCGTCACACTCTGTTGTTCGACATCCTTCGTTTTACCTTCATGTGACAGAATTTAAAGAAACACAAAAAACAAAACAGTGGCGAAGTTAAGATTTTCTTTCCCTCTGACGTGTGTTAATGTTTAAATTTGGAGTTTAAGCTGCTGTGAAGAGAAACTGGAGAGTCACATTTGACTGCAGGAGCTGCTGGTAGCCTTTAGCATGAATATGCAAACGGAGGTAAACTCTTTTTACAGTCAAATCTACTGTGGAAGATCAAAATATTTCCAGGAAGTCATAAACTACAAACACTATTTTTATAGGGGTAGGGAAGAATCTTTTTTATTTTTGTTCAAACTTGGCAGGCCGTTTAGGTGCATGTAAACCATTTTTACTTACCAATATGGCGTTCCCACAAAGGAGTTGGCAGGTGAGGCGATGGAGGCGGAGCCAAAGTCTGCCAGCTTGACTTGGCCAGGCTCAGTCAGCAGGATGTTACCCGCTTTCACATCCCTGAAACATGAAATCAGAGCGACGGAGAGCGATCAGTGACGTACTGTGAACACAAACAGACCTGCGTCATGTGAAGCCCCTCACCTGTGGATCATGTTGTGGGAGTGAAGGTACGCCAGCCCCTGCAGAGCGCCATGTGTAATGGCAGCAATCTCAACTTCTTGTAAAGGTTTTTTATGGACTGTAGCAGAAAGAAAAATATTAAGAGGTAATGATTCTGACTTTCTAATCAGGGTAAACAAGCAGCCAGAAATCTTTTTTTTTTTTTTTTACTTTAGCTCACCTTCAAGCAGGTCAGAGGCTGAGCCAAGGCAATACTCCATCACCAGCTAAAACCAAGCACTGATCTTAATTCCTCCACACATATACCAGTAAATGATTGGTTGTACAAAAAAGTGACATTTTAATCAAATTCAGCTGGTGGAAATGAATAACTTACCCATGCTGTGTGCTCACGAAGGTAGCATCCTTTGTATTCTATGCTGTTAGGGTGTCGGATCCTCTGGAGAAACTTCACCTCCTTTATGATGTCCTGCCATTTCTGCAGGAGACAAAACAGGTTCAGCGCTTTTATCGGCTGTCTGCTCAGAGACGGCTGCAGGAGCAAGCGCATCGATAAAACACACAGCAGAAATGGGTGTCAACTTTGGGAGATAAAAGCGACGTCTCAAACCTCAGCACTGCTCTTAATCCGAACTTCAACCGGTGAAACAAACTGAGATTTTCTACATTTTCACCTAATGTCTGGAAATCTAAATATTTCTCTTCATTCTTGAGTCATCTTAATATATTTACTCAGACCTGGAAAATGTCATATTTTTCCAGACTGCCCAATGGCCTCGTTTTATTTATGAAACTAGACTGTGTACCAAAAAAAAGAAAGAAAATGTGTCTTGCCTCGTTAGACTGTTTGCCGCTGTAGGACATCTTCTTAATTGCCACCACCTCATTCGTTCGCACATCCCGTGCCTGGGAAACAAAAAGCACATCTGTTGATTCGCATTTCAAATGAAACTCGTGTTTGACCTTTAACTTTCTGTACATTAATCTCAACAACAAGGTCCTTGTTTACACCAGCAGAGTAAGGATCATTTAGAAACTGCAGTCAGATGTGAAACATCAGGAAAGTCAGAAACTCTGTGTAATTAAACTCCTTCATGGACGGATGTGATTAGATCAGTCAAGCTTTACTGAACAGGACATAGCTTCTACTGCAACACTTATCTGCTAAAATCTGAAACAGTAATGTATGGAAAACAGGCTGTGTTTGAATCCTTAATTTGGCAGGTAAAATACCTATTCAACAGAACCTTTTACTGCTAAGATACAGTAAATTGTACACAAAGTACAGGGGGTGTAAATAATTGATGCCTTACGAAGTAGACAGCCCCGAAGCTGCCATGACCAATCTCTCGGAGGTCAGAGAAAAGCTTCTCTGGATCTTCCTTGAAGAACAGCTCGGCCACGTCCGGGTCCTTCAGGCTGCCCGCCCTGGCAGAGGAAGGCATCCTGGTCTACGCAGTCCCGTATGGCCCGCACAGAGGGGATGGGACTATCTGGGCGCAGAGCTACACCAAAGCAGCTGAAGACTCATTTGCAGCTATGTGGGAGCCTGAGGAAGTCAGCACATGAGCACCTGGACAGGCAGAAGATAAAGGAGGATTGAGGTGTGAGAAAAGGCAGAGAGAAAAAAGAGAACAACAAAAAGCATTCATTTTGCACAGAAAGAGGGAGATATGCGGGATGAGTCAGAAAGCCAGCATTTGAACAGAGATGATAAAAAAAAAAAAAAAAAAAACGAAAAGGGGTGATCCACAGTGAGAATAGTCGGACAGAACATCTCTTCATCTTAAACTCAAACTGCTGAAGCTCAAACTGTTTATGCCCAAAAACTGGACTGACGCCTCAGTCTGACAATGACATTCTAACATCTTTATGACGATGTTTCTCCTAATCAGCTTCACATAAATACGTCCATTAACAAGTCGTGAGACAGCACAGCTGAAGGAAGTCCTGATATATTCAGCATCAGCTCTCCAGACAATCAAAGTAAACAACAAACAGTTTCCTCAGAAATGTCAGCAGCTCTTTGAATATTTGAAATAGCTGGTTATTCTTCCAGCTGCTGACAATAGCATGATGAACTGACTACAGAGTCATCACTAACGCATCTGTTTAGACTGCTTCAGCAATTACTGCAGATCTGAAAGCTACCGGCGTGACTGGGGCAATGCAAATATCGCAGGATTGATTTAGTGTCCACAACCAGGAGGCGGCCCACAGTAATGAGAAGCAAGATGAATAGGAATGCAAGCTCTTCTCTAAATGCAATTCATCAACTTTACTCCAGTTATAACATGAACTCTGTAGGATATTATTCATATTCTGAGAAAATGTGTGTACCTTTTGCATGCCAACGCACACTGTACACCAGGGGGGTCAAAAGTGTGGCTTGTGGACCATTCACAGCCCTCTGGATGATTTTAACTGGTCAATGACCACAGTTCAAGAACGTTACAGGCGATGGTTGCAGACACACTTTATTTAATTATTTTAATTATAGGGTGAGATTTTCACTGAGGTTATGCATTTTAAAAATAAAAAAATTAAATTTGGCAAAAAATGGACAATGCTAAGTACAGAACAAAAAATGTGTCCTTTAATCAACTAAATTGTTTTGCTAGTGTTTAAACTGTTTACATGCAGACTACAGCATGTAAACAGCAGGTCTACTTAAAAAAAAGTCACTCATATATTATTCTAGGGAATGATTACAGATCATATCGTAGAAAACACACAAAATAATCCGAATACACAGTCTATTTTTTTAAATTGGTGTTTAATTATTGACAAAGTTAAAAAAAAAAAAGAATCTAAAAAAAATATCTTGGTAATAATAATAAAAAAATGTGGAACCTTCAAACTGACAGCTTGACACTAAGGTTACAGAGAGTGAAGTTATCAATGAGTCATATCACAACAGAGAGTAAACATGCTAGCACTAGCTTAGCATTTCAGGAAACAACTCTGGATGTAAACATCAATAAATGCATCCGACAACCTCCTGAGTGAGGTAAATGGGACACAATAACAATACCATACAAAGAATATTTGGGTGATCTTTTCCAAGCAAACATGGCATTTTGTGAAATCCAACGGAGCATCTGACCGAAACTTTGGTTTCAGTTAGACCAGAAACCACAAAGACTCTTTTGTCATCTTTGAGCTATTCTGGCGTCACCGTCCATCAGGGAGAACATGTTTTACATAGCACTAGATAAAAATCATTTCCGTTTTATTAATAGATCACCAAATAAAATACATCTCCAATTGGTTTATTTTTGACTTTCCGGTTTGCTTTCAAGGAGTTCAACCAATTAAAAACTAATTACCATGTTCACAACTTTAAAGGTTTGTTCTCTTGAATGTAAAATTCAAATGTGGACACCCATTTATAGATGTGCCACCATTTATTTGAACTGTATGATGATGTACTATGACGATATCTGTTATGTGCAGTGAACCCCCACAGCGGTAAAACACATTAAACCTCTCAGATTTCAAAGTGATCCTTCCAGAGCATCATTTGATGATATCTGAGCTCATGTTGCCAATCCTGCTCATCAACATCTTTCTAAAGCAACATAAAAACACAACAAAGTGAACTGACTTTTCTCTTTTACCATAAAATTAACACTTATTAATGTAAGGGCCACTAAAACTCCCAAAAATCCCTAATGCTCAAATTACCTTTCAATAACAGTCACCCAACCAACAGGCCCGGTTGGGTAATAAGCCAACACATGGTCAGGAGTGAAGATTTCCTGTAATGTTTTTGAAACATGAAGTTTTTCCAGCTAAAACCAGATGGCACTTCCTCATGCTTAAGATGTTATGCCCCATTCATACTGCATTCCTTTCCTCTTATGCCAACAAGCAAACAACATTACAAGCTGGGAAACACAATATTTCCTTGTACTTATTAAAATGACACATTAAATAAAACACCAGAATACAGTATCGATATTATTAAAAATCTCTGTGACTAAAAATATTTAACATCTCAAAAAAAAAAAAAAAAGCCTAAAATATATTTGGGAATTTCAGAGCGTAATCTTCTCATCTGTCAGACTTCTCCCCACCTCTAGATGTGGTTTCATCTTTTGAAGAGATTCCCAGAATCAAAACTAAGGAAAACAAAATTCAGCATCAGAGCTGATTAAGAAAATCTGCTGACCTCAATCGCTACTGCATTCTTAAATTATGTTTGTGAGTATGGCTTTTTCCTCACACTATATTAGTTTCAATAGTTTTGATCTTGTTCTGTCATTAATTAGTGAAAACTTTGTAATAAAGAATGTTATTGCCTTATGAGGCTCGACTGCAACTCTGAAGGAGACCAATTAAGAACCTCGTTTCTTTCTGGCTCCTTACGTTTCAGGTAAACATCATCATCTCTTGCTTTTATGTCCTAAGGTCACTGGATTTTAGTTTATGATCCAGCATGAAGCAAAAACAGCATGATACTTTGAGATTATACTCATACAGAGTAAGAAGGAAAAAAGCTAAAGCACAATCAGCTATTTCTCTCCGTTTGTCACACACTCAATGAAACAGAACACTGAGCACAGTCACAAGACTAAATCTGGAAGAGATGTGCCCAACTGCTGTGTGTGTGTGTGTGTGTAATTACTCAGAGGAACAGTGTGTTCAAAATAAAAATCACAGAATTTTTTCCCCTCTTACAGCTAGAGGAAAATGATTATTTGATGAGTTGTGTGAATTGCTTTTCTATGTCCTGTTAAACAAAAAGAGGCTAATGAAGAGGCAAAAGATGAAGAGCTGAAGGTGCAGTGCAGAGAACGAGTCAGTAAGACATGGAGAGGTGGATAATAAATAATCAAACGCTTTTATTGATTTCTAGAGTGAATCTCATCAGAACTTCACATTATTGGCAAAGGATAAACAACTCTGAAATGTGCTGGTTTTTCAAAAATATTAAAAACTGATGGCCTAAAGAATTTACTCAAAGACATACATCTACTTTTAAGATGTTACTCTAAAAATTAGAGTTACATCTAATGTTTAGATGTAATTATAACGTTTTTGGACACAACTAAACAATGTTTGAGTGAATTATAAGAGCACTACTGCTGCAGATGGAGACAGGTTTGATGGCATCCCTTGTAAAGATAAAAAGCCTTAAGATATGTTTTTATTAATTCTACAACTGGAAACAAAATCAGTGGTAAAAAATAGTAGAAGAGTCTCTTTTAAAAAAGTATTTTTATTTATTTTTTTAACCTGAGCAGAGCTTCTAGGAACCTCTACTTAGAAATCTATGACTTCTTGTTTTCCTTCTATATAAATATAATGCGACACAGGTCCAATAGATTGGACAAGGAACCATTTTTATCTCGTCACCACACACAAAAAGCAAGGAGAGGTAAAAAAAAATAAAAATAAGCTCATCCAGAGCTCATTATTAGAGAAAACAGTGACATCTTAGGTTCAATGAGTCAGCTAGTAAAAGCCACCCGGTTGCTTGGAAGGGATTTCAGGAAAAGCCCCTTTCTGCCCCATCATCACAAGAGTGAGCAAGTTTGTTCAACTCCACTGGGACTTTCAACAGGATGCTGTGTGCTTTGGTCGAATGAGACCAAGACAGATTTTTGGCAAACTCGATGTGGGTTTGGCATGAAACAAAGGTTGTGGAAAAGCACCTCTTGGATACGGTAGCAGCTACTGAAGGGGTTCTTGTTATAAAAAAAAAAAGTAAGAACCACCGATTTAACGGGAACAAATCATCAAAGACGTCTCCCTCTTTGTGAATTGTTGCAAAAGATTAAAATGCATAAAAGGTCAACACCTGGTGAAAAACAAAAATATGTTTTTCAAAGAAACAATTATTTAATAAATGTGCTCACATGCAAGGCTTTGGTTTTCTGTTTTCCAAACATAAGATGGATTTATTTTAGGCCTTTTTCACATCTTTGACAAACCATTTTGTGCATGTTGACATATTAAGACTGGAGTTGGTTTTTAATAAAAAGTTATCAAGCAGAATTCTTCAGAGAGCGTGATAGTGTTTGTAAAGAATAACAGCTATATATTGATTATGTTTTATTTCATTCATTCATATAAACAATATTATCTACACACCCTTTCTTACAGATGCTCACTGAGAGATGCTTAATGCTGCAATACTAAATAATTCAAAACAGAAATGCACTTAGGCTGTTCGTCTTCTAAACTGATCGGCTTCATGAAACTGGCCTTGATGCACATGAAATATTTCCTAGCTTCTCAATGCAAAAGATATTAATTTATAAACAGAAGTTACATTATTTAAGTGTTTCCAACCCATTTAAGAGTTCAGTAAAATGAATAAGCAGTACGTTTAACTGTTCACATGTTAAAAAAAAAAAAAAAAAGAAACACCAGTCACCAGCAGTACTGGAATCAATCAATAAACCGAGTGTTGGTGTAGGATTACTCACTGATCATCAGGCAGGCGCTCAATAAAAGCAACACAGCAACGTTACAGCTGTTTGTTCAGAGAAAATCTTAATTTCAGGACCTACATCAGAGCTGTTATCCAAACGGCTTACACACACACTACATCTCTATCCCAAGATGGAGGGTGGGGCGTCCACGCTCTTGCTTCCCAGACTGATTACAGATTGTTGACTTGACTGAAGGGAGGAAGTCAAAACTCTCCAGCACCCCTGCCCCGAATTCAAAAAGGTGACGAATCCCATTTTCTGCAGCTACAGTCACGATTGCGATGGAAGAGGAAAGAAGTGACCAAACGCTAAGAGGATTTAAGCTACCACATTTCAACCGCCGGGCTCCATTCACCTTCCTGCAACTAAAATAAATGGCACCACTGTAAAATCACCAATGTGCTAAACTGTGTCTGGACTGCAGAAAGCCGAGTTAAAAACTGCAGCACCTTCAACAAGACAAGAATGAACCACTTACTGCTTATATCAAGATCATCAGTTGCAACTTTTAAAACTCCAAAAATGTTCATTTCATTGGAATCCTATGGATTCAAGTTATTTTACCGACAAGGTTCCAGAATTGCTACAGTTTTAAATATTGTAATGAATCATATCAGTTGATAGATAATTAGTGATTAGCTATTTTGTCTTAAATATCTGAAATCCTGGCGTGACCTTTCTTTTTTTATCCAGTTTTCAAGCTACTCCGTTGCTTTTTATTTTTAAGCTGTTATGAGACACGGTGGGAAACCTGAAACTGCTGCTGCGCACGTTACTCAGCAGGCTGTTGCTAGGTAACCGAAGAGTGAGTTGATCGTACCAACGTAGCTTAGCTAGCCATGACAGGTTGAGCAGCTGAAGTCTTTCCTCTGCCTACATCCCCCAGAATGCTGTGCAGTTCTGGATTGGAGTTTGGTGAATCTTTGAAAATTCTGTCAGCTGTGTTATTTATTGATTTTGATCACCTGTCTATAATGTTACTGACTTATTCTCCAGCCCTACATGAACATACATTAAAAGAGTGGTCCCCCTTCCCCACTTGTTGCTGCTAATATTTTAAAACCATGTTTTTTTGTACTCAAAGTTTCTATTTTTACAATCTTCCATGCCTACTGTAAAGTGAATAAGTATGTAATAAGCAAATCAAACAACAAATTATAAATAATTATTTCACTTTCTACACTACATATTTGCTGAACTACAATAACAAGAATAAAAGAATCTGATTGACACCTTTTTCCTTGATCCTAGTGTCACATTTATGTCATTCAAAGAAAAAACAAAAAGCACAAATATGGTCTAAACCAATAACAAACACATGGACATGAACGCCTAAGAGGTTTTCACAGAATCTCAAGGTCTTTGAAGCCTTGACTAACATGAAGGTTTCAGTTTCCACAAAAAGTACAAAAAAACTTGCATAAATAATCTACTTGTAGAAAGGCTGCAATTATTCCTGCTTCTTCCACATTGATTGCTACTGTTATAATAATGTTATCTGGAATTCATTAATCATTGTTTTGAGTATAAAACAAGGCCTTAAAAATCCAGACTGGCTGCTGACTAAAGTTAAGACTAAAAACATATGAACAGCAAATATGCTGCTGGTTTAACAACAGTTGTGTTTTTTAAACAGTATTATCACTCTACTACTCTATGCTCCACAGACAGAGAAAAAACAAATAATTCTGATAACTCCAATAACTACTGACATTTTAGTAAAAGGACTACAAACAAGAAAATAATGGTTATGCCAGAAAGTTTTGTGGTTTTATAACTGTATTTTTAATTACACTGAATAATGTAGTCTATAAAAATGTTATTTATGCTTACTTTATCACAAAAACTGAATTAAAAATAAAAAACGTTTTTTCACTGTGAACAACACCATTAAAACCAGAAGACAATGAAGCAGTCATCAGGCACAACAACTGAAATGAAAAACACAGTAGGGTTAAGGTTAATGTGCCTTATAAATGCTGTGCAAAAATCATATCTATTATGGAAAATAGGAGGCTCATCCTGTGGAGCAATTTGCTCTGCAGAGGCAGACTATCAATGGCTAAATAAAGCAGGGTAGGCTTTATTCCAGAGTCTAATCCATTTTTCCTGGGAGACACTTAAATCCATCATGCTGTTTGTCCATATTCAGCGCCCTCTGATACAAAGCTGGCAAGTAAAACATTAAAACTTTAAAAGGGGCTTCAGTCAGAGCCTTTGAAAGCACTGTACTTAAAGCAACAACGCAGTGATGGAAAGAAAGAGAATGACAGGAGCACAAATCTCCAAAAACAACAAAAAACTTTCAGGTTTAGCATAAAGACTGCATTAAACACGTTTACAGGTGAGCTGCTCATACTGCAGTGCTGCTTCACTGGGTTTATATCCAGCCAGCGCACAGAACACGGTGTGGGTGTTCAGGTACATGAGGTTATCCAGCCACTGACATAACATTTAAGCTGCCTTCATCCTCTGTTTACAAATCCCAACGTATTGCCATGCACGATTTATATTAACGATGCTCCTAATGCAGGTCATACACCGTGTCATGCAAAACTCAGCGACAAAAAGTCCCAGATAAAGCCAGCAGAAGGGCAGCCTACTGAGTGCTAGCCCGTGTTACGCAATATCAACACACAAAGCTGAGGAATGCGACTCACGTCAGCGCATAGAAAACAGCCATCAGCTGCCGATGGATCCGCTGCCAGCAGCTCTAACGCGATATTAGGGCACTGATTCGTTGTCTTCCACTGCCCTGTGCTGCTTGTAAACACACAGCCATAACACGAAACTTATGTGCGACATATACAGGAGAGCCAGGACCGATGTCACCAATTAATCACACACAGCAGTCGACGACTCATGATGCCTCTGGTGGATAAGAAAACTTCCCAAACCAAACAAAACACATCCAGAGCCGAGCTGGACTTGACGTTTAGCGTAAGGCTACACTGGACAAAAACAAAACCGAGGGAGTGGCACGGCTTGCAACGATTGCTGCATAAAGCGGATTAGCAAGCTAACCGCATCCAGCTAACACTTATTTGATAAAGCGATCTGCATCCATTATTTACATCTCCAATTAGCTCCTTACTCCGTGTCCCTGCACGTTTAGATTAACTACGATTCCCGTTGACATTAAAAACATTTTTATGCAATCAACTGATCACCACACAAACCGAAATTGAGAAATATGAAATATGTCGAAGAGAAACAAGATAAAAGTTGTGACAGTAACTTTCTGTTAGCAGGCGAATAGCAGTAAATCTGACTGGCTAGCCCGGATGCTAATAGGCGTTGAAAACAAGCCTCCGAAAAAAAAAAA
>NW_015114865.1:37140-40764 GCF_001443285.1 Poecilia latipinna
GGAGGGGAAAAACAAAAAAACTGAGTGGCAAACCCGGAGGTCAAAAGGGTTTAAAAAAAAACCCCCAAAAAAAAAAAAAAAAAAAAAAAAAAAAAACAACTGTTGTAAAAACTAAAATCAGCAACCGTTAATAGGAAAAAAAAAAGATTAGACTCACCAAGTAAATGGGGAAATCCACATGAGTTGAGTTATTAGGTGAACGATTCAGTCACCCTGCTCGCAGCAGCCCGGGGTGGCTAAAAATCACAGACAGTCAATGCAGTTCAGAGAAATCAAAGTGGGAATTTCGCTAGTTGTAAAGATAGCAATGCTAATTCGCTAACCAAACCGCATAACTGCCCTACCCAAACACATAACAGTCTAGCTTGCTTCAAGTCTTCCCTATTTCTCCACATTAACGATATTCGTCTCTGTCGCCTGTGCTGGCTGCCGAGGGCGGCAGGAATAACAACAATTTAAAGCAACGCAAGGCTAGCTAAGCTGGGAGATGGCTAACGACAGCCAAGCATTAACTGTCATTGGGAGCTGGCTGGCCAAACCCGCTAGCTGCTAACGTCAGGCAGCAGCCAGCAAAGTTTCTCTAAAAATGGCGGCGAAGGGAGAATCTCCTCCCTTCCACTGAAAAGGAAAGCGACTGATTCTTAAAAAACAGAGTCGAAGCAAAGAATTTAACCTGGTCGTGAGCGGATCGTGTTGCACTTTATGCGGGGACTAACTGCAGCGCTCTCCCTGGTCTCCCAGTTAAGGCGATGCTGTGACATCCAGCAGAGGCAAGCTGAGGTGTGCGGAGGGAGAGCCATACACATAATGACTTGTTAACACGATATTGGTTCCAGGGGCACTTATGATTGCAAAGGATAAATGAGTGTCTTTATTGTGTGTTTGGTTTTATGCACTTCCAGCCCCTCACTTAGACCCTAACCTGACTGTTTCAGTCTTAATCTGGCGTCTATAAATAGCCAATCGTCAACACCAATATTATATCATATGTTCTTCAGATCATATGTCTGTTTCCAAGCATCAGACTGTAAAAGATAAACAACAATAATAATGTATAAACTATAGCCTCATATGATTAAAATATGACTACCTCATTCAGGAATTGATAATAATATCCGTATTATGATGACGTGTGGTAAGATAGCTTGTGTGATGTTGCAAAATGTAAACAGCAGCTTAACCTCTGTCAGCTGAAATATATTGAATTTATTTATTTTTTTACCCTTTTGTACATCTAGAATGACGTTTTTAATGATACGGACTCATTTTGTCCAATCAGTAAAGAGTTTGAGGTATAATTTAATATTTTTCAGACGCATCACTGATTCATAACTTTGTGTTCGCTAAGCTACATTCCACAGCAGGGCGACATATATAGCTGTAATCTACGCTAAGAAAAGATAAAGAGGCGACGGCAACGTGCATGGCAGCAGTGAGGTTAAAGATGGACATTCCACAACAGGCTGCAGGCGGGCGGACCAATCAGCTTCCAGAAGAGGCTTAGCGGGGCTTCGATTGGTTGTCTGGCATCCCTGTTGTCATGATGATGGGAATCAGGGCCTGCCTGTGTGGTCTGTATCCAGGCGAGGAAGTCTACTGATGCAAAAGGATGCTAATGGTTCAGCTGCAGAGGCACCAATCCCTGAGACCTCTCTGGATGTGACGTTTAGAGACTTTTAGCATCGGTTAAGAAGAATAGAGCACTTTATACAGCCCCGATTTGTGAAACAAGTTATATTATATATATGCTTATATATACAATGACTGATATTGAATCATTCGGTGTAAAATAAATAATTTAATGCCCTGCTGTTTTCTAATTATAAAACTGAAACTGCCAGTAGATTTCTTTTTATAAATATAGTGGCAAAAATATTTACATAATAGTCTAGAAAGTCGTGGATAGAAAAAACAATAAGTAAACATTTTTGTAATAATTATAAAAAGCCTAACAAACAGAAAAACATAGTAACTGCAAACTTTTTACTACACAAACAACTCATAGCTGATTATAGTGCCTAAATCTATATTACCACAACAAACCAGTAGTCCTTGAAAATCATCTTATTTTTTAATTCTTAAATAGTCTTACTTGAATACTTGCGTAAATATTCAACTCTTATTTTCTTCTAAGCAGTTACCATTACATAGTACTACATTTTTGTTGATCTTAATATGAGGACCAGACACTAGATTAGCCTGCAAAGACTTACTTTTGAATAATAAAAAAAAACCTAATTCAGTTTATAATTTAAAAAGTGAAACTCATATCTAGGGATATTTAATAAATTGGAATATTATTGAAATGTTTATTTTAGTAACATTTTCTAAGTGAAACCCATTAATTACAATAATGTTTTCAAGCCTTATTGCTGTGAAATAGATTAAAACACATTTACTACCAGAATATAAAACCAGACCAATGGAAACATTTTAATACAAAAATATGCACTTAGTGGAAAGTATTCTTTAATAGTTTCAATATTTAACAAAGATTTATTGTGCAGAGTGCATCATTAAGCTTACAACATTCTTGCCACATTTCTCTGAAACACTGAATAAGAACTGATGCTTTTACTTTTGTCATAACACCGTTTTAAAATGATCATTGGAACATCGACTCAGAAGGACTCGATTTCAATTAGTTTTATTGATGAAGAAAATTCAGTTTAGCTGCTTTCTATATTTGCACCACACTAAACCCGTCACAGAACCACAAGCACAACAGACACCGATGAAAACAGCTTTCTCAAAGGTTCACAGAAGTAAAAAACACACGAGTCAATGATGGAAGTCCCACAAATTCAGTTCCAGTACAACATAGTTTAAATTACATGCTACTAGCCTTTAAAAGGGGAGTGAGAATTTGACATGGTGAAGGCAACTAAGGAGGACTCATGCACTGATGTCACTAAAATGAAATCACACACAGACTGAGGTAACTTAGAATTAAAGGAAGTCTCAAAAAGCAATAATAAACCAGCAAAACCTTAAAAATGATGAACTTTTCTGGTCAATAACCCAAATTTTGAATTTCTTTGATTTGCCAATCATCTTATTTTGTCATAAGAAGCAGAAAGAAAATATGCCAGTGTCTTTCTTTCTACAGAAGTAGTTGCTTTGATACCAACAGAGAGTGAAGGAATCCCAAGATTATCCCGACTTAAGCTGCAGGGTTTCTCAACCGTAGTCCTAAAGGCATTTTTAGGGGTTTCCCTTCTGCTGCACAACTAATTTAAATAAATAAGCGATTACCAGGCTACACAGCACACAATGAGATGCAGGAAATAATGCAATGATTTAAATCAGGGGTGGTGAGGCAGACGCGTATCTAAAACATGATTAACTGTGGATCTTAAGGACCAGAGTAGAGAAAAAGCATTAAATCATTTCTCCGTTACCTCTGATTTTCATAAAACCAAGAATCAAAAATCAAAAACACTGTACTGAAAATAGCAGATAATAATTTTGAAGCATTTAATGAAAATGAAAAACAGACTTCATTATTTAGTGGCTGACCAGCTGATTATTGATCACTGCCAATCAAGATTCCCCCCCCCCCCCCCCCCCCCCCCCCATTCTTCCTTTTCCCGTCTTTTTTTTTCCTCATCTTCTTCTTTTTAA
>NW_015114865.1:43967-63173 GCF_001443285.1 Poecilia latipinna
TCTTTTTTTTTTGGGGGGGCACCGGTTTTTTTTTAACCCCCCAAAAAAAATACCCCCCCCCCCCCCGACCCCCCAATATCTGTCTGTCTGATTGATGTCTTTCTACAAATTTACGGTGACAAATCAGGTATATTTTACCTTTAACAAAAGGAAAGATAAAACATAAAAGATCTCAGTTACGCCTTAGTTCTAAACAGGCAATGCTGATTAAAATAAATTTATCATAAAATGAACAGATTGCTAAAGAGGTATATAAAAGAACAATAAATATATGGAAATATTCGGCAATGCTACTAGATAAAAAAATCCCTCCTTTCATTACATCTGATTAAGAAATGGCCTCATAATCAAGCTAAAGTTACTTTATCACGTCTTTCTGGGATTAAAACTCCCAACAACTAAATCCACCAAATTGCATTGCTCAAAAAATGTTTTTTTTTGCAAATCTCCAAAAAGTTGGAAATATTATATACATGAGATAAAATAAACAAGTGAAACAAAAAAAAAAGATTTTTGCTGTTGTTTTTGTTACTGCCTTGTGTTGTTTTTCTCATAGCACAAAGGTTTCGTATTAGCATCAAGCTGGAGAAAGCTGCCAAAGAAGCATCTAGTGTTTCCTGGTAGGCAGGGAACACACACCGTCTCCATTTGATTCTTTCTCCATTGGACTCGCAATGAAGCCCAAACAAGAATCAGCCCTTTATTCTCCCCTGCTGTAGGTCTGCCTACGCCCCTCAACTCTGCTGTAGAAGCTCTTCAGTTCAAGCCACTGCCTTCAGAGGCAGGCGGTGGGTATAATATTCATTACTGCTGTTTCTAATCAAACAAGTGATTATGGACAGTTCCCCTCTCTGGTTTTATTCCTGAATCCTGCAACCCACAGACCAAACCACTCCGTTTTACCGCTTTTTCTTTCTCTTACAATCTATCAGAGACTCTTAAGTCTCTCTCTCTCTCTCTCAATAGGGGAAGCTCTGTGATCCTAACACATACATACACGCAAACACTTCCTCACAAGGGGGAATCAGCTCAACAACACCACTCTGCTCTTTATTTGCTTGTATTCCTGAAGAAGTGGTTCTTTGCGTTCTCATTATCGTTTCCTTTCCTCACTTATCTCCTCTTCCTCTTCTTCCTCCTCTGCTTTGAGTGTGTCCTCTCTCCTGAGTGACAAGCAGGATTCATCAGCTAGGTTCCTATGGTTTCATCCCGATCCCGGTTCAGCCCACTTTAGCCCAGCTGAGGAAAGACGGGATGTCCCTCACGGGGACGTTGCGGGTCAAAGCCTTGACGCGCAGGTTGCGATCATCCGTGAGGAGGACCACCTCTCTCTGGAGCCTCACTGTTCCATCTGCTTAGAAGAAAGAAAGTTATGTCACAAGGCTGGTTCCACTCATGAAATGCGTTTTCAAGAGAGCCAGTGGTCCATACTTCTCTGAGGAGGCATGAAATCTTTTGCTTTGTCTTTGCAGTAGTGGAGACAGCAGGACAAGATCACATCATCATTGTTACCCTGAAAAAAAAAAAAAGCAACAGCAAATAAAAATCTGTGTTATTAATAGACCTGTTAACACAACAAATTTCGCTGGACAATAATTGTCCCAGATGTTACGCCGATAAATGATAATGTTGTTGAGACCATTTTTAAGAAATATATTGCAAGAACACATTCTTAAAAACCCATAAACTTTTAATTCTAATGAATATTTAACACTGGAACACATTTTAAATATCCATAATAAATAAACAGAATAACCAATAAAACGAATTACAAAGTCTCTGTAAACAAAACTGTCCCTCAAAAAAAGGGGCAGTTGAGACCAAAGCACCAGACTGAAGACTTTTGCACTCTAGTGTTTGGCAGGAAGAGAGAGAAACTAGAAAAACTACAAATTCAATCAATCAATTTTGCTTTAATTTAATTTACTGCTCATTGTGACAGATCTAGTTATTACCAACCAAAACAAACACCTGTTAAATTTAGT
Source organism: Poecilia latipinna (assembly GCF_001443285.1). NCBI lineage: Eukaryota > Metazoa > Chordata > Actinopteri > Cyprinodontiformes > Poeciliidae > Poecilia > Poecilia latipinna. Next base: position 45,953 of record NW_015114865.1, read on the forward strand.
ATCAGTTTCATACAGAGCCTTGGAAAGTATTTGTACCCCTCACAACCTGATCATATCCCCTCATATTACAATCATGTATTTGGATGAATTCTGTGTGGCGGAACAACAGAGATTAGTGAATCATTTTCAGAATAAAACCATCTCAGAACTTCATCTATTAGTCTTTTGAGGTACATTTCTATCAACTTTGCACATTTTTCTTTGCAAAACCACTGGCGTCATCTCAATAAGCTGCTTAGAGTTTGCCTGTGAACATCGATTTTCAAATCTGGCAACAGATTTTCTGTTGGATTAATGTCAGGACTTTGACTGAGCCATTCTGACTCAACTGTAGCTCTGGTTGAGTGTTTGTTGTTTGTTCACAACTTTCTCTAACAAACCTCTGATGTCTTCACAGAACAGTTGTATTTATACAGATTAAATTACGCACTGCTCAGCTGGTTGCACTTAATTTTAAAAAACCTGCATAGTTGTCAAACATGCGAATATGTCTGCAGACAGACGGCTCCCACCTGTTGTCCAGAGGTGTCCTCACTGCGGAAGGCGATGGACTCCAGCTGATTTCCTCGGCTGGTCAGGGCTCTGAGGCATGGCTCCCGGGCTTCAAACCCTTTTTCTAAGAAAGCCACAGCAGAACGGGCCTGCTCCTGCACGGCCCGCACGTGGGCCACGCTGACGTTGTAGTTGCCTCGGCTGCCACTGCTCCGCCCTCCCATCCCCACTGCGCCGCCAAAAGGCTCCTGGCCTTTAGCCAAACCATCCAACTCTGTAATCACTGGAAGAGAGAGCACAAATCATAAAGTCTGTATGTAATTAAAAAAAAAGTTAATGTTTGCAATATTTGTCATTTTAAACTTTCAAGTTAATTTGTTGAATTTATTATCCGTTTGTGTGTTTCTCTTACCGATGAGAGGCACAACGATTATGTACGTTCCACACTGGAGGAGATTCTTCAGTCCGTCCAAGTGATCAATGAAGCAATTGGTGTCCGGAACCAAAAACAAGGGTCTGACTTCCAGTTCCAACTGACCACCAGTTTGCAGTACCGCCTGAAAAACACACACACACACACACACACACACACACACACACACACACACACACACACACACACAGAAAATAAAGCTGGATTCTGCCTCTGATCAGCTGAACTCTACAGTTCAAACCTGCTCGACTCCCTCAAACCGTTTCATACCTGGATTTTGTCTCTGCGCTTCTGCTGCTGCGCCAGCTTGTTAGCGAGGGCGTGCCGCCGCGCCTTTAGCTCCTTGATGTCATTCTCACTTTCTCCTGCCTCCTCAAAATCCTCCTCTTCTTCTGACCCAGAAAGAGATGACTCGGCCTCAAGTATGACGTCATCAGACTGCCAGCCAGACGAAGATGAGAATAACATCAGCTTTTTGTTGTGAGATTCTGTTTGTTCCTTCTATAGATGCATAGACAAAGTCACCTCTTTCTCTGTTAACGAATCCTGCCTGCTCCTTGTATCTTCTGAGTGGTTAGGTGAGGAAGACGTTGCCACAGACACGTATTTGCCTCCCTTGAAGGCTAACAGAGGTTCTTCTTGTCCACACAGAGCCTCCAGGAAGTACTTCAGAACCGTCACTCTTTTACAATCTGCTGCTGTAGCCTGAGAAAACAGGATGAAGGTTAATATGTGCCTCAAGGCACGATGTGGATACTTGGGGCTGTGTGCCAAATGTTGAAAATAAAAGCATGTAGTCCGCAGTGTGCTGGTTTAACAACCCACTCACCATGTCGGTGTGTTTGTCCGTGTAACACGGCTCCTGTGGCGCTGCTAGCAGAGGTACAAAGCCAGCGAGCAGCTTGTCCTCCTTCAACTGAAGCACAGTCAGTTCCTCGTCTCCCTCGCCTTCATCAGTATCCACTTTGTACAGCAGCATCTCCTCGTGGTCCACACGTGCCAGTGCATTGCAAAAGTCAGCAAGGCACTGCCAAACGTTGGGACTGCACCTTGATCACCAGATTATGACAAGAATCGGTGAGATCACATAGAATCAATAAAACGCGGCGAAGTTTGTGGTTTCATACAATCGTTCTACCAAAATCTTTCAGCAAACATTTGACACAAAAGCGGTCAAATATCTGTAATTGATTCTGATAACAGAATAATGACATTGCTATTGAGTCTGAAAGGAGCATAAATAAGTTAACATGAAGTTTCAAGACTAGAATCTAAATGTCAGGTCCACAAATGATTTCCACCGTCTTTAAATGGAAGGGAAAACTAAAATTTTACTCACTCCAGACTGCATGGTGGTGGGTTCCACTCTTCTGGATGTCCTAACATCCAGTCTGACCACACTTTGATGCTGGGCAGCAGTTCTCTCAGGTCCAGCGGGAAAGCAGAGACTCTGACCATTCCCTGCAGCTCTTCAGTTTTCCCCTCCTCTTCTCCATCTGTCATGGGTACTGCTTCTGAAAGAGAGCAACACTGAGCTTATTTGTATTTATTACTGAGTAATACACAACCAAACATAAATGAAATCAAACACGCTGATGATTTTCTCAATCACTAGCTGCGTTTTCTTTATGAATGTGAGCAAATATTTGTTGATATTCTGCTGTTGAAAAAAATTATTTTTGCAATTGCGGCATTTCCATTAAACTAAAATCATGCATGAATATGCTTGTTCACACGATGAGTCATTAAAAATCACGGCAGTGACAGATATTATCAGTTACATGACATATTCATAGTTCAGCCATCAGAGGACACGGCGGTGTCTTATTCAGGCGTTGGAGCGACAAACGCCTCGGACTTGGCAGCGGATATGTATGTGATGTTTTGGGGAAACCAAAATATATTTGGATATATAAATAACCATATATCCAAATATGTTGCACCGGATACCTTATGCAACAATTACAAGGTTCAAGGTGGGAGGGGAATACAGCATAACAATCCTGCAATAAACACTGCAAACTCCAACTGCTACAAAAACCGACAGAATGACTGACATTTTCTGTTCTATTTGAATGTTTTCTCCAAGAATCACTTCTATCAGAGCATAAATAAATGTTTTTTTTTTTTTATTGTATATGGGCAGAAGCAGCAGAGCTGTACAACTCAGGGCAGTCGGTTTAGTAAAACCGTTTCATTTTTTATGCATTTTATTTTAGTCATCTTTACAAACGCCACAAAATACTGATTAAATAGTTAATTTTACCCATTTGTAGTCAAGGACATGCACAACAAATAAGTGAGAAAAATGGAGCTGAAGGGTAATAGACCAATAGTTTTACCTGCAGGAGTTTCCTTGAGAAGCTCAGTGCATCGCTGCACCAGCAAAGCAAACATGTCCAGGCCTAAAGCTGTGCTTTGTTCTAATAAAACAGACCGGACATCTCCTTCTTCATCTGGCAGAGAAAAGGTACTTCAGTTATTATTTGTGTGTAATCATGACATGCATGTTTACTTTTTAACTTGAATTAAACACTATAAAATATATATATATAAAAGAGGAAATATAAGCAGCCAGGTTAAGATCTTTCAGTGCCTTCCTACTTTAAATTTCATCAGGAGAGCTTTAGCATTCTCAAATTTCCATAGCAAATATTACACCAAATATTCAGACTAAATGGATTGTGATAGCACGACGATCCATTTCAAATGTCATTTTAACTATAATCATCTGTATTTGTTTGTTACCTCTGCTGTGGGCGTTGTATATGGCAAACATGTTGATGGTGATGATCTGCAGCAGGTTTGTAAACCCGAGCAGTGAAGGGCCGTGCTGAAGAAGAGTCTTAAACTCCTGCAGAACACGGCTCGCCACTCCGGGGAAGGACTCCATGCTGTGCAGCCGCAACACAGAGAAACACACACCCGTCAAACTTATCCGGCACCAAATCAAAATGAAAAAATAATTCTCAAATAATAATTTAGCTTATTTTAAATTCTACACATTAAATTCAGGAAGAAGCTGGAAAATACGAGCCACCACTCACCCCACTTTAGTGAAGAGCTTTCCGTGTGCATGCAGGAAACTCAAAATGAATCTCTTATTCAGCTGGAGAAAAAAGAAGGTCAGAAGTAAGCAAAAAATGCTCCAGGAAAAGACAAGTGTAAGGACTTACAGTAAGAAAAATTTGAGAGCTGTATGAAGATGAAAACAGAAAAACCTCAATCAGGAAATATTTTATAACTACAAACCATGTATTGCAGCTAGATGGCTTTTACCTCAGTAGCACTAAGGCTGCCCAGCTCTCCATCCTGCTCTGAGTCTCTGCTGGACTCGCTGCCCCCCCTCTGTGAGGACGGGGTTGTGGTCTGGCCACTAGGACGGATCCAAATCTCCACACGTGCGCCGTCGTCCCATTTCCTTCTTCCTTTCACTGCTGGACCCTGGGAGCCTCCTTCCTGCTCCTGCCTCCTCCTTCGCTCAAACTGTTCAGCCTGTTGGAATACATCACAAACTTTCTCTGATTCAACTGTGGATTTAAAACGCAAAATGTCGACTTTATCTCTTCAAAACGGTCGACGACTTTCTCATACACGCTGAGTATTTTGACAAGGTACAACACTTGACGTCCTAGGAAGCGGCTTTTTTTGAAAGCGTTTCCGAGCTGAGCTGTGAAAGGTTTTTCATTTGCCTTACCTTCCGCTTAGCTTCCTCAAAGAGGCTCATTAGGCTCTCCTTTGCTGTCAGGATGGGATTGGAGGCGGCCAAACTGCGCATGTAATAATACACAGCATCCAACTTTCGCTTCTGCAGGTGAGAGAGATTTTAAAATTATAAAATGAGTAGATAATTAACTGTACTATCAAAAGACCAACAATTTTTACTTTTAACTCGTTTTATACAATAAAGGCTAGATGTAATCTAAGAAATTACTGATGGATTATATCCACATAGTGTGACTGTAAACTATCACACACCAACAGCTGGACAGAAAGCAATGCAATCTTTTCTGCCATCATTAACATAAAAAATATATTTGAATTCTGGACTTTTAGGGACAAGATGTACACCTCATCAGATTCTCAGTTTGTTCATAACCAACAGCTGCTGGCTCTGGATGCTACAGAATGGCAAAGTGCTATTTCACTTTTTTGATCTCTGGACAAATTTGATCAGCTCAGTTTGAAAACCTTGAAATTGTCTGGATTATCCTAACACATGAATCTTTAGTGGTTGTGTAATATTTTTATTTTCTTATCGATCTTTTCTGTAATTAGCAGGGAAAAGCTGTAATCTAGTGCAGTACATGAAAATAAATGAAATAAAAATGACTGTTTAGTCATGGCAACTTAACGTCTGATTAAATATTTAATTTAACAATCTTGACATCACTTACTGTATAAACTGCCAACAAAGCCAGCTGGTTGTAGGGGCGTCCATTTTTAGGCGCAATCTGCTGGGCTTTCAGGTACCAGCTGAGAGGAAACAAATATGAAAACATTAGAGCAACAACATTTGCAGAATATTATAACTTTAAACAGGTGCTGTGATCTGCAATTAGGATATTGCACATCACAATATCTTAAACAGGATGGTTCAAAATATTTTTCCTGGACTAAAAAGTTATATGACTTTAACACTAAAATTGAATGCCTCTATGAAAATACATATTTATTGATCTATTTTGATTTATTCAATCTTTAAGTTTAGGATTTGTAAAACAAAATTAAGCTTAATGATAGCATAATGATTTCTGCCAGTTGAGTAAAAGTGAATTTAAGATATTCTTATGTCAGAAATAAACTCCAGACCATTTTTAAATTAACTAAATTAAAATGTATTTATAAAACAAAAACAAATTTGAACATGAATTGAGTGTTTTTATAAGGATTTATAGAAACACTCCTGAAATAACTGCCTACCTGCGAGCCTTGCCATAGTTGGCAGAGTTAGTGGCCTGTTCTCGGTACCGTGCAATATCGCCCTGACAAATCATGCATCGCTGAGCACTGATGAGTGCATACTTTACCTAAAAGTTAAAAAACAAAGAGAAAAAGTAAGTTTAAAACCAAACAGATACATTTAGAAAACAGTCTGGTTGTAAGTAAGTTGCTTCCTGACAGCAGTATAATTAATAGGTTTCACACACAAAGCAGGAATTACATACCGTTTTGCGTAACGGACGGGTCCTGATAGCCATGCCATCCATGTAGTTTTCTAATGTGAACTGGTACACCGCCTGCAGCTTCTGAAGCAGCGCGTCAAAGAAAAGTGCTCCCTGTGAAATAAAGAAAATTAAAATGGTGATATTTTCTATGTAGGACTCATTCATACATGTTTCAACAGATTATCTTCCTAAACAAACAACTGTTACTGTTGTTGACAGCTGGACGGTTTGATGGACACGATTTTTCAAGAAGCTATTTAAGAGTAAAGTGTAAAAATATGTTTTATCTTCCTAGTCATGGCAGCTAAATGTCTAATTCTGAACAGTATGTTTAGTCTGCTAATTTAAATTCAAGCTCTACATCCTGAGAACAGTTCTGACAATGAATACTTGGGTCCATGTGTTGTTAAACTCTACACTGACCAGCGTGTTTTAGACGATTTAGACGAAAGGGGGAAAAAAAGCAGATTTGCCTGCTGTGTGAACGCATTAACCTCAAAATAAAACACATTTTTTTCATGATTAGATGGACCCACAAAGCATGAACACACTACATGTGTGCTGTAAAAGTTTATCACCAACATTTAATGTAGTGGTTTTCAACTTCTGAGGACTCATTGCCCACCAAAGTTCATGCCAATAAATTATGCAAATTAAAATTGCTCTCAGAAATTGAACTTTTGGTTTTGATCAGCTGTAAATCACAAGCACTAAAATTAATAACAATGTAACACTTTACACCCCAATAATGAGTGAGACTGCAAAGTGGACTCTTGACCTGCTCTTTTCCAAAGTGTGTGTTACCTCATCTAGAAGCGTGAGCAGCATGTTCCTGATGTCATGCGTGTTGTCACAGCCGGGGTCTTTGAGCAGCTGCCGGAAGCGTTCGATCACCTGGTAGAACACGTTCTTCCACAGAGCCTGATCCACATTCTGAGAGTCGGAGAACTCGATGTCCATCAGAATGATCCGCTCATACAGGCCCAAAAGGTCGGCTCTTCAAGAAACAACAACAAAGATTTCCAATATTATTATTTTAGTAAGTCCAGACGAGCTAAACAACAAACTCAACCCTAAAGCATTAAATCCATATTCCCCCCCGCAGCAACCAAAACACTCACCTGAGCTGGGACATGCGATCCAAGCCATCTGCACTCACTCTGTCCCTGGAGATCAAGTTACTGAGCTGAAGTTCATGAGCATCTGCAGACTTCAGCATTCGGCCCAGCTCCTCTTCAAACGTCAACCCGCCTGCTACGCCTGGCTGGCTATACCCTGCTCCCCTGTAACTCCCGCTGAATGGACTTGTACCCGGACTCGGGTACATACCGTTAGGGTGAGTCATTTGGTACGGCCCCATGTTATACGGGTAAGGATAGCGCTGGCCGGTGGTGGAGTTCGGGCTGTTGGTGGCCATGGGGTAGCAGTAAGGGTTGTCAGAGTTTTGGAATTTGTAGTATGCCATGGCAGCGGCCTGCTGGGACTGGAAGTGATCCCCTTGCCCCACCGGAGGGCTGCCGGCAAGCTCGTCATCCGTGTCCAGAAAGTGAAGCTGCCCATATCCCGTCCCACTCTGCAGATACAGCGGCTGTTTAAGTGCTGCGTGTTTGGACGACTGGGTGTTGGCGAGAGCAGGTTTCTGGTCAGGGTTGTTGGGGTCCCAGAGGCGTCTCACCCCTCCTCCTCGGCCTCCTCTGGTCCTGCCAGCTGCTCCTCCCCGGGTTCCGGCAGAAAAAAGCCTCTGACCCACCTCGGGTGAGTTGGAGATGTCTGTGCGGGCTGGCAGCACCAAGATACCCCGGCCCCTCCCACGAGGGACTGGGCTGTCCTTAGCGACAGGTGACTGATTATCTAAAGAAACCCGAAGGATTCCTCGCCCTCCACTTTTGTTTGACGCCTTCCACTCCTCCCCTCGTTTTACTGCACTAATTTCTTCCTTCCCCACACCTTTTCTCCTTCTTCTCCTATCTGCTTCCTGTCTGTCACACACCTCACTCCCATCCTGTGATTCTGTTGAAGAGTGTCTCCTTGGCCCCTCACATTTATCCCCCACCTCCTTGTTGTTTTGCCCAGGGAGGCGTGGCCACTTGACGCCCTCCATGCCCATGTGTTGCCTGGGGCCATCTTGGCTGGTTACACTGCTCGCTGAACTGCTGCTGTAAGTTCTGTTTCGGGAGTGTCGAATGTTTGATTTGGAATATCGCTTGGAGTTTGGTGTAGTGGCATTTAAATTAGATCTGTGTCTATCACGCTCTTCTACAACCCTGTCCCGGTGGCTCCCTGTTTTAGCAGCTTTTTCAGCGTCTTTAAAGTTGCTGTTGTTGTCCTTTATTTTATGATTTTCTCTGGGATTATCGTTTCGTTTGCTGTGGTGTGGCTCTCCTGGTTTTTCAGATTTTCTCTTGTCAGTATTAGGAGCTCTCTTGTCTTTTTCCTTCTCAGGTTTCCGCTGATTGTTCTTTCTACTTTGGTTTGCTTCCTCTTCTCGTTTGGATTCCAGATGCGTCTCATTTTCTTCTTTTTTCTCCTTCTCTCCTCCTCTTCTCCGGCGGTTACCCTTCTCCTTTCTATCTGTCTTTTCTTCCTGGCATCTGGTTTCTCCACCTTGAGCACTCCTTTCTTTTTCTCTACTTGGACCCCCAACCTCCCCTTTCTCTTTTATGTTGAGTCTTTCTACTTTGCTCATAATTTTCTCCACTGTTTGGTCCACAGTTTGTCTTCCTTGCTCTGTAGGTTCTTCATTAGAGTCAGAGAATTTTACCTTATCTTTCCCTCCATGCTTGGGTATTGATTTTTTACTACTCCCTTCGCCTGCACTCAACAGAGACTCTGGCTCCGGGGTTAGCCCTTGTTTCTTGGGGGAAGGTTTATCCAGCTCTCTTCCAACACCGCAGTCCTTTCCCTGCACGTTCCTGCGGCTCCCTGGTTGATAGAACTCTCTGTCAGGCTTGCGGACTTTCTTGACAGGTTTAGGAGCTCCTGAAGCATCTTGTTGTTCTTTGTCATTTTCACTGTTTGCATCGGTTTTACCCAGAGACTGGGTGCCTTGTTTACAGTTCAGGCTGTTACTGCCGTCGCCTCTCATTCTGTCCTCATCCTTGTTTTTGGTACCTGAGAGGTCTGTGCACTCTTGTCTATCTAAAACATCTTCGGAGACTCTGTTTTTCACACTCATCGATGACTGATCACTCTGTTGTGCTTTGGCATCTAGAGAATCCCTCTGACCAGGTTCTCCTTCCTCGCTGTCCTGATGACGGCGTCCGTGTCCAGCCGCTGGGTGGTAACGCTGCAGATCAGGATGTTTCGCTTCACGCCGCTTATGCTGCTTGTGTTTTTTGCGTTCCTGTTGCTCCTCTGCAGAAGGTAGGAAGATAAGGTAAACATCAGTCATCAAGACAAAAAAAATGCTGAATGTGAGAATTAAAGAGCAGCATCAGCTAAAGACACATTAATGAAATGTATATTACTTAATACATAATTACTAGTATTACTTTATATATTTATTGCAATGAGTTATGCCTTGACAGCATCTACCTGCCCTGAGGAATGCAGCACTATCTAACACTGTATGTCTAAACCATTTCAAAACACCTTAAAATCCAATGCCTATTAGTTATTTTCACACAAGAATTGTGTCAGAAACTTTGAATTTATTGTGGATTTTCTCTAAATTGACACAGAGTCAAAACAATACAAATACACACATATATATATATATATATATATATATATATATATATATATATATATATATATATATGTATCACTAATCTACATTGATTGACACCATGATACTGCAAGACCCACAAGAAAATAATTATTGGCCCATTTCTACTTTTCCCCTGCTTTTATTGCTTTATTTAGTTTATCTGTGATTTCTTCTGACATACATATGAGGCAAGCAGTTAGAGAATCAAAATGAAGTAGAATGTAATGTTTACCAGAGTTTGACAACGTAATCTTAAATAAAGTATTTGTGCTTAATAAGCAAATGAGAAGTACATCTATATCTACAAGTGTAAATAACAAGCAAGACCTGTATTTTAAAAATGAAACTACTGTCATGTCATTGTTAATAACCAATGAAGTAACAGTAAACATATGAAAACATACGGATTTGACATCTAACACTACAAACTGCTACATAAAAACGTAAAAAACGACTGATAACTGACAATACCATCGGCCACCTTAGTAAAGGGTTTTAAAATAATAAACATTTGTTATCTTCGGTGATAAGGTAGCTATAATTGTTAGGTAACGTTCCCTAGTGGCATACCGTTAATGAACGTTTACTTTACAAACTTTCCGTTTAAATAACACATGATTTATGCAAGCACACAAACCTCAAATGTTTAAATATACGAATTTTTAAAAGACAGAAAGAATAGAAAGCATATTCAAACATATATTTAGCAATGAAATATTCGGCCTGGTTTGAAGCGCAGCTTCCAAAAAAGTAACGCACAGATAAGCCCAGAGCTGTGCGGCTAACAACATTAGCTACACACAAACTTAGCAGCACCGCGGGCCACTTCCTGCTAACTTAGACAGTCACCTACTGTTTTACTAGAGTTTACTGAGTCTTTAACCAGCGCTGGCACTCCTAGAAAGATGCTCACGGTCTCTTACCGTTCAAACGATCGGTCATTTGCACTGAATTTGTAGATTCTGCGCGAAGTTCCGCTGCTGAGATTCGTACTCTATCCAGTTCGTTCGCCATCTTCGCTATCAAACAAACATAACAAGTACGGTGTCCCGAACGGGTCAAATGTTCAAGCGGAGGGAATTTTGTATTCTAAACAGATGGGTAATATAGTGCGTTTCCAGTCTACGGAGCCCTACAGGGGACATGGGAATTTTTTTTCTTTTGGGTTCTCTCGCAATACTTTTGCGTTTGCAGTATTCAGTTATGCCGCTTATGAGTACGTTATTGCGAGAAAACGCAAAACCTTTTGCGAGGGAACGCAAAAGTTTTGCGAGGGAATGCAAGAGAAAACTAATTTCCCATTTCCCCTGGAGGGCTCCGTACCAGTCGAACCATAAAGACAATATTTAAATTAATCTAATTACATAAATGACCAAAAACAGAAACAGGGGTTTACAAGAAATGTGAAAAGAATACAAGTCATAAAACAACTCATAGCAACCATACATAAAACAAGGTAGCAGATGTTTATTTTATTTCAAATGTATTTAAATAGGACATTAAACAACATTACATTTAAAAGAAAGAAGACACTGTCCTTCCTACAGGGCCTCTAGCCAAAGGCTAATGCAGGCCTGTTCCTTGGTTAGTCTTTTAGAAGTCAACATTGAAAATGAAATGAAACACATAAAACTAACAGTGGAATAATACTTGTAGTATTACATAAAAAATATATTTTTTAAACAGTAAAATGTAACAAATGATATAAATAGCATACCCAACCTCAAAGACAATATAACATTTTCTTAAATCAATTGATTCTCTACATATTTTTAGCTGCAGACAGTACCCCAAAACTTATACAATCACAGATATAGAAAGACAATAATTCCAACAATAAAATACTAAAAATAACTGTTTGTAACACATGTTCCTCCGTAAGAAAAATAAGATCTTAAACCTTCATTTTTGTCTCAGCAATAGTTTCAGAATCACCACTTCAATATTGAGCAACATTAATTTGATACTATGGTGAGACCAGTGGTTCAGTTTTTTTCACATTATTTATTTATTGTTTTTTTAACTCATGATTAATATTTAAAGAAATATAAGCATAGATAAAAAAAATAGAATTATATAATTATTACGTAGATCTTGACCTACATATGTGAAGCCTGGGGGAAGAGGTCTAGGGCTCCACATTACATAAACACACTGACTGAAAGTGTTAATATACTGTACAACGTGAAGACTTTGTACTGTATTCCTCACACTGTCCACTAGATGTCAGGATTGATTACATGGTGTGATATCTTCCCAATCTGATTTTTTCCTGTACCCTGAAAATCAGCCCAGCAACAAACTTTCTCCCCTCTACTCTCAGGGTTTCTACCACACTTTCTCTGTCCTGTTTTATTCTCATCACTTTGATTTAAACATACCTGCAATACAGAAGCTCTGCATCTGTTTGAGAGACTATATTCTAATATTCTACCCAGTAAGTAGCTCTGTGGCTGATGCTCTCTTTATTTCTTCAGCTTTATTTCCCTAGCAACACCACATTAAAGGAGTCAGACTCTCCCATCCCGTCCATTCGTCTGCCACACCGAATGTTTCGTTCTTCTTAAATGTTACTCCATCATGATTTGGCTCACTTATTTTGTGTGGTAATCAGATCATCCTGATGCTATAATAGTCCCTCTTGGTTAAAAACATAATTGCCCTATACAACAACTGATTCAGTTATCACATGTGAACTTTTATTCAAGGGATATTTCAAGATTTTGTGGTTCCATTAAAACCTGCAGAATATATAACTCTGTTGTTCTGTTAATTTAATATAAATCCAAATTAGTTGGACCTAGAGGAAGATGACCAGTCCAAGAAAGAAGCTAGGACCAGAGAACACATGTCAAAAACTTTTATTTTCAAAAACGATTCACTAGTTTATAAAAAAGCAAGGTCATAAACTGCTGCCACTTTTAAATTCATTAATGTCTGAAGAAGCCAATGTCTAAAGAAGCCATCATCTGTAATCATTATAAATTGAAATCTTTTCTATTAGGTACTTCATATAACAGGAATATTTTACATGTTCTGGTTTCAATGTGACCCCATCCCTAAAATATCATATTAACAGAATAAATCAAAATTAAAACACTAAACAGAAAAAGAAATATTGGCTTTACCTCAAAATCTTCCTGGAAGTTGGACCCACAATCAATCTTCCAGCAAAATCGCCAGGAATAAGGAATATTTTTAGTGCCATATTGCCTTTTATTCCTGCTTTTCCATGGAAATAATCATCTGCTTTTCTGCAAATACCCACCAAATTCATATGTGACCATATTGAACGTTTCAAAGAAAAAGCCTGTGTGTGACCTGCTTCCATGTTTCTGAGATGGAGTTAATGAAGTATGGCTGAAGGACATTTCAGTTTCAACCTCTTCTCAGACCGGCCTATAGTTTCAGTCATAAATCCAGAAACGAATCTGGATTTATGGTAAATGAAGATGCCAAGACAGTTAGCCACTACAGAGGAGATAGTAACTGCTTATAACCTCACTTCAAAACCTCTGAGCTATTTCTTTAAAAGGTTTATTTTAAGTGCACAGGATGTACTTTGGCTCAGTATTAATATTCAGGTACTGTAAGTCACTCTGATTTAAACCACACAAAGGATAGCTAACAAAAATTATGAGTAAAATAATACCCTCACGAATCTTACAATGTTTAATCACTGATATTACCACACTGCCTTACCATTTTTGGTTTTACTGCTCACTATAAATGAATTATTCCTGCATAGAACAAGAAGTCACATTGTGTGTGAATGCATAACTGTTCCGATACTGCAAGCAGTGGGTCCTGATGAAGCGCTGGCACGCCAGGGGTTGGAGAATGTTTCGTGTCTGCAGTGGAGAGATTTGAAAAGGAGGGGGATAAAATAGGGGGGTGCCGGAAGTGGTGGGCGTGTGTCTCCCTCTGTGTGTGTGTGTGTGTGTGTGTGTGTATGAGAGAGAGAGAGAGTGTGTGTGTGTGTGAGTGGAGGGTAGGAATTGTCAGCGCTGCACCACAGTGCAGGTGGAGCAATGCAGGATGACAAGAGCCACAGAAGGACAGAGAAGAGGAGGCAGGGAGCTGGTGGGGGGAGAGAGGTGAGAAGACATGATGCGGGAGGAGAAAGATGAGGAGTAGTAGGAGGAGGGGAGACCATGAATACAGATGAGAAAAGCGGGGGAAGAAGAAGCAGAAGAAGAAGAAGAAGAAGAAGAAGAAGAAGAAGAAGAAGAAGAAGAAGAAGGAGGAGGAGGAGGAGGGAGTTTGTGCAGGTGAATCTCAGACATTTTGGAGGGTGGGGGGATCTCCAGTCCAATCATGTCTCCATTTCTCCTGTCCCCCCATCTCACTTCACTCTTTTCTGTCCCTCTCTCTCCTTGTCTCCCCCCATGTGGGACACCAGCAGGTGGGAGGAGATGACTTTTCAGAGATGATTGGAGCAGAGGAGGAAGGAGAAGGACAGATGGGGGGAATACAGCCAGTGGGAGTAAAGGCTGGAGCTGAATGAAAATGCTGCTACTGAGTTACAATTAAAAGTGTAAAAAAATGGCAGAGAGGTGAGAGGACTGCTATTGATTCAGCGTCTCATGTTTTGTGAAAGACAGAACAGGAAGAAAAACCAAAGAGGAAGATAGGCAGAGGCCAGAGGCTGGTGTGATGCATAAACTCTGGCACAAGATGGAGTATATCCATGTCAAGTGGGTTTTAATGTATAATTCACAGAAAGAGATGGAGAGGGAGCAACAGTGGAGGAATGAATCTAGAGACAATATGACATGGACCACATGGAGTGATGAGTCAATAGTGCGGCGGAACAGAAAACGGAGAATTTTAAACAAAGATCCGAGGCAGAATGTAACAGAGACTGGAGAAGTTTAAGTTTCAGGGGCTGAATCGAATGATTTCTTTTATCCAAAGTTTCAATAAAGGGATCACTCTGATTTCACCACACATTCTTAGTCTTTCTATTCCTAAACCTAACACTGTTTTAAATAAATGACATACATGAAACCAACTGTATAGGTCAAGTTTTTTTGTAGGTTTGCTGTAAATTTCTGCTAGTTATTCAAAACAGGTTTTTTGTAGTGTCCTGTGTTATGGTGCTGCAATTGGGAAACAGTAACTTAGAAGCACAAAAACATAGAGCAGAATATAAAAAAAGTACTTCTTTATATTTTCACAGCCAAAAACTTTGCAGTATTTTATTGAGATGAGAAACATGTGATGTGTACTTGTATCCTCTTTTGCTGTTCTTATAGCTGAAACTTCTTGATTGAATGAAATAATTTTACATTTAAATCTGCCAGGGGATTGCATAGTTTTGGTTTGGATAGTTTTGGGCTTTTCTGAGCAGCACCCATTGTTCTCCACTCAGTTTGAAATGGGTTTTCTTCTGTTGCCCAGTAAATGACCTCACTTTTCTTCCCATGCCAGCTGAAGACAGTCTTTCCCAAACCACTATGCTGCCACCACCATGTTTAGAGGAGAAACATTAGAAATGTGGTTTAATTTCACCAGAGCTCCATCTGCCAAATGACTTGTGAAAAACTGAACAAGAAACATCTTTTAGTTTTTCCTTCAACAATGGCTTCCTGAAGAATATAAATGATTCTACAAGGCACAATATTTAAAATCAGGACCAAAACTATTTGTACCACATCCTTCAGCCAATGAACAAATAAAATAACATTTAAGCAAAAATAAATAAAAAGAAAACAAAACGGAACAGTCTGGATTATGCAGTTTTATAAATTGATCTATGCCTCATAGAAATCTGAACTTCCTGCTGAAAACAAGTAAACAGACACACTAAATCTGAGCGACAGCCCCAAACACACATGTACATTCACAAACCGTCTCCCACACTTTTACACACAGAGCTGGCATCGCATGTTAATTACATTCACCATATGTCTTGGCATAATGTTGTGAAGTTTCGACTGAGTCACCGTTGGAGTTACAGCAGATACAAATACGGATGTAACAGAAGTGTTGGTACAGGATTTTATAGACTGATCACTTCAAGTCTCTCTATGTGTTTTCAGATCATGGGATTGATCCTGTCATGTGACTCCAGGGAGGAAAAAATTGGTTTTAATTATCCCATCTTTACCAAATTAGAATGAACAAATTAACTTAATAGACAGGATTTTATGTCTAAAATATGTTTTTATTTTCTTAAAAATACATACCCTAAGATGACTGCTTTAATACATGGCATCACTGGAAAAACAAACAATATAATCCACGAAATTAGGAAGAGAACAAAGAATTTGAAACTTTTAGAATCAATACCCAAAAAATCAGGATTGTTCATTATTACGTAGCCAAAGAGATTTTCGTCAAATTAAACAAATTCTTTGTAGTATTTGAAGAAAGACATTGTGTTTTTATTTTAAAGAAGAAACCATTAAAATATTCTGTTTCAAACACTAAACAATTTCATAATAAATTATAGAAAGGCCAAATGATGCAGAAATGGGGAAGGAATGGGGTTTTTTATTTTATTGGACTTCAATATATTTATGTGTGTGTGAAGCAGATGAAAAAAAGATCCATGATTTAAAAAATGTATAATGAACTGGTGTCCTGTTCAGAGTGTGCCTGCCTCTTGCCAAATGGCTGCTGGAAACAGACACACTGAAAAGTGTGGGTCCGGATGTATTCAGCTCCCTTTACTCTATAAAACTTCTATTTTTACTTCCGATTATTTTAATTTTACAACTTTGCATCCCAATTAAAATGTGTCCTCACACAGCTCTTCCTCTGCCTTCGTCACACTAAAACTCTGAAAGTTTGTAAGTCTGGTTTTGTAATAAGTATATCTGCTCAGGTGAATGTGTGTAAGTGGGTGGAAGTGGAGATGCCGCTGTGTGTGAAAATGTAGGCAAGAAGAGCACAGACGCAGCAGAGTAAAAGATGTGAGGGCGAGAGGGGTTTCACTAAGAAACACCCACTCCTTCCAAACCTCCTCTCTCTCTCTCACTCTCCCTCTCTCTTTCTCTCTCTCTCTCTCTCTCTCACACACACACACACACACGCACACGCACACACTCAGACATAGTCTTTCTAGTTTCTCAAGGACTTTGCATTGACTTCTATTCATTTCTCATTAATTGCTATAATCTAACCCTGGCCGTTTCTCTAAGTCTAACTAGTACTAGTACACGTCTCACCTTAAACCTAACCTGAACTCAATTCACACCTTAGTCCTAAACCTAACCCCAAAAACAGCACTTCTTCTCATGGGGCCCTGGCTTTCTGCCCCACACGGAGCAAATGGTCCTCACAATGTAGTATCTGTTGGAAAAATGGGCCTTACAAATGGTAAACACACACACACACACACACACACATGCACACCCCCCCCCCCCCCCACACCACAACCCCCCCCCCACCAACAACACACAACCCCCCCCC